>NC_090648.1:101309869-101596576 GCF_040937935.1 Hyperolius riggenbachi
CTAAATTTAAGGTTAGATTATCTGCCCATAAGTCAGCAATCCGTAATAAAGTAATAGAACAGGCTGTCCCTTTACACTTTGTAAAATTTGGACATAGTGTTAACCAACTTCGATGCCAGATAATTGAAGGTATTCCCCCTATGACTAGAGGGGGTAGCAGAATTAAAAGACTCCTTTATAGGGAGGCCTTTTGGATCAGGACACTTGATTGCCTTGATCAAGGGGCCTCAATATGGAATATGACCCTTACACCTTTACTATAATGCCCTTGCTGTTCTGGCACCCCAACCTGTGGAGCTGATATAATTTATCCTTTGTTTGCTTATTATATTTTTTATGTTGTTATCATACAGTTAGATTTCTCCCCTTCTTTTTATGTAAAATGCCATTTCAGGCGCTCTATGTCATCTATTTGGATATAACTATCTTGATGTTGCCTTTTTTCTTTTCAGTTTGACCTCTCCTCCACTCTGATTGGGCCCTCTCCGCTGCGCCCCGCCCCTTAGGCGGCTGGTCGCCTAGGGTGCGCGACGGGGTGGAGTCTGTGGGGAACGTCTGGCCGCTTTGACGAAACGCGTGCACGCCGCTTCCTGACGTGCGTGCGTTCGCCTTGCGTTCCAGCCGCCTCTCCGTACGCGTCCGGCCACTCCCCTGGCCGCTCGCGTCGCTCCGTCCTCGCTTGCGTACCATTGCGGAGGCTCGGCCCGCCTTGGATGGGCGGAGCCTTCCGCTCCATGGCGTCCAGTACGCTGGTGGTGGGACGCGGCGGTGGGAAGCCTCTTCAGAGTCTGGGTGAGTGCCCTATGATCCTATTGGCCCCCCTTTTTTGCCTTAACTGTTTCCCATCAGGTCCGCATGTTGCACTAGGACCTGTGATTGGTCGGGATGCTCTGACCTGTGATTGGGTAATATGTGGGTGGATATATATAAAAGCTGCATGTTTTGTATATTTGTCAGTCTGTCATCCGCTTAATAAAGGGGGATCCCCCCGAAACGTCGCACTTTGTGTGACAGCCTGCTATCTTTACACTGCAATAAAAGAGCATGAATATTTAGATGGTGCCGGCTTCATCTTCTTCTGCATTTAGAAATAAGGTGCATTTTTTCAATTTGCGTCCATCACTATTTATAAGCTTATAATTTTAAATAATATAATAACATATTCTCTTGACATGCATATTTAAAAAGTTCAGACCCTTGGTAACTATTTATGTTGTTTTTGTTTGTTTTTTTAATTGTTTTTTTTTTTTTTTTTTAATAAAAAAAGTGTATGTGGGTAATTTTTGGTGTGGGAGGGAAACTGCTAATTTTAAATGTAAAATAATGTTTTTTTTTAATCAAAAATGTATGTGGGTGCAGTTTACTATTTGGCCACAAGATGGCCACAGTGAAAAAAGTCCTAGATGCGAACCAGCTCGCATCTAGGAACTAAAATGCTGAGGAGTTGTTTCCTGGGGGCAGAAATACCGCGCTCTCTGGAGAGAAAGCGTCGGTATTTCTGCGGGGAAGTTAGATCGGTGAATGGGAATTATATTCCCATTCACCTGATCGGGGGGCTAGCGGCGGGCAGCGGGAACGCGCGCGGGGGCGCGCCCGATCGCGCGCACGAGCCGGCGGCAGCACCAGTGCCTATCTGGACGAGGAAGCTCGTCCAGATAGGCCGAACTGGTTAAATTAACTCTCCAATCCTTAAAATAACTCCAGAGTTAAAGACAGGCTGTTAATTAGCTGCATGTGAAAATAACTACAGAGGAGGTAAATTAACTACAGAGGAGGTAAATTAACTACAGGAGAGGTATCTTAACTACAGGAGAGGTAACTTAAGGAATGAAGAGGTAAGATAACTCTCTCACGTGTGGAGGTAAGTTTTCTCTTGCCTTATTATCTCTAGCATGATCTTAGTGAATTGAGGCCTAAGTTTGCCTGAGGTAAAATGTTTCCTGAATACTACATGCCTTATCACCACGGTAACAACTCTACAAATGTTATTAAAGACAGGGGATAAGCTTAGTGAATTGAGGCCATTGACTCGATGGTTTTGGACTCCTGCTAGGTTTGCTTTAAAGAGAACCAGAGACGAAGCACCCTCATGTACTTTACCATATATATAAATGGGAATATGACAGTAAACACCTACTCTGCTCTTTGTTTCTTTCTTCTCTGCTAAATCTGCCTGTTATCAGCTCTGATAAGAGTCCCCGACTGAGCATTCAGTCTAGCTTTGCCCGGAATGTTATTGCTCAGTCAGTCTTGTGTGATGTCTTTTCAAGCCCAAGCCTGCCCCCTCCTGGCTCTGCTTTCCTGCTAAGAGGATACATAGCAGGAATGCAGAGCCACAAGAGGGCAGATTGGGGCTTGAAAAGACATCACAGAAAACCGACTCAGCTATAACATTCTGGGGCAAAACTAAACTGAATGCTCAGATGGGGATGCTTATTAGAGCTGATAACAGGCAGATTTAGCAGAGATAAATGAAACAAAGAGCAGAGTAGGTGTTTACTGTCATGTTCCCATTAATATATATGGTAAAATACATGAGGGTGCTTTGTCTCTGGTTCTCTTTAAGACGCCATTAGATGGCGTCATAAATATGAGAGACAGCGATTGCCACACAGGAAGAATCCCTGATTATTGCATCACTGACACGTTGCTTGCACACTCCGATTCACAAGCCACAGGTAGTCTTGAGCAGTGCACTCTGCACACCATGTTGCAGAGGATGGGGGGCACGGACACAGCAGGGAGCCAGCTGGTAAGAGCAGGATCACTAGTACACACTCCTTAAGCTCCTCTGCCAGTAACAAAACCTGCTCCACCATCCGTTCTGCCCCACTGACTCGCATATAAGCTGAGATGGTAACTTTCCAGCACATTTTTGTGCTGAAATATTAGGCTTATACGCAAGTATATATACAGTATGTTTCAAGTTTAAGTAGAAGAAAAAATTGGTTAGCACTCCAGCTTTTCAATGAGCATAATTTATTTTCCAATCACATGTCAACACTATGGTTGACAATTGTTTCGGGGCCACTCAGGGTCCTCATCTTCAGAACAGTGCAGACAAACAGTGTTACAGATAATGCACCAACATATATACAGATACGTACATACAGTATGTTGGTGCATTATCTGTAACACTGTTTGTTTGCACTGTTCTGAAGAAGGGGACCCTGAGTGTCCCCGAAACAATTGTTAACCATAGTGTTGACATGTGATTGGAAAATAAATTATGCTCATTGAGAAGCTAGCTGGAGTGCTAACCAATCTTTCCTACTACTTGAACTTTGTTATCATCCATGGTTATGCACCCGAATTAAACACGGAAAAGTGGGCCTTTCCGCATCCTTCTACTTTCCTGAATGTTTCAAGTTTAGTGATACAATATTTTGTTATGCTGTGACAGTGGGGGGGTTGATCGGGTTAGTCTCTTATCGGTCAATACCATGCCTTATAGATGCAGCATACGTTATACATGAGACAGGCAGAACATTATACCTCATCATGTGTATATGTTTCGGCCAGAACCCGAAGTCTGGCCACTTCGGGTTCTGGCCGGTCAAAACAAGAAGTGGCCGGCTGATGCGGCCAATGTTAGAAATATACTGTAATTGTGGACTTTGGCCGGCCAGAACGCGTTGTGGCTATGTGTGGCCGGCCAAGTCCCGAAGTGTCGCTCACCTCTCCCTGCTGCCGCTCTCCTCACTGTCACAAGTTCTGTGTAGATTTATCTGCCGCCGAAAGCCACGCTGAGCTCTCCCCGCAGCTGCATGTCACGAGCTCTCCCCACTGGCTCTCCCCACTGTCGCAAGTCCCGCTGCCGAAAGTCACACTGTCCCCACCGCCGTTCCAGCAGCCAGGTCCTATGATAGGCTTGAAAGGACCCAAGGCTGCCTTTCATCGCTGCTCTTGTGCAAGGACCCTGGGCTGCCTAAATGCTGCCGGCTGCTTTCTCCTTATTTTTCCAGGACCCGGGGCTGCATATAGAGAACGAGGTGACACAGGACCCAGGACTCCAGCCTTCAGGTGACATATGGGGTGACAATATTTCTCATAAATGACTTATCACTACTTTGGCTGCTCCCACTCCCGGCTGCCTCATTAAAGTGTGCATAGAACAGAAGGAAATCATAGCGAAAATGCACCCTGTAGGTATTTAGAAAGTTAAGCCTGTCTAATTCCCCCTCATCTAAGACTAATCACCACTGTAATTTGATCTCTCCCCTGTCTCACTTGACAGCCACGGAAGAGCAGCTATTTTGAAAGCACAGGATGTTAAGATGTCTGCTTCCACAAAATCAGGAAGTAGACACTCTGATTTGGTACAGGATTTGCATCAGCTTTAACAAAGAAATGTTTTTCTGTAAAGGTTATTATGTTGTTGTGTATCTTTCAGAGCAGAGAGGAAGTTCCCAGTGCCATTCATGGTGCTGGACAGGACGCGGGATGTTCTGGGATTTGTGCGTTTTGGGCTTTGGCCAACTGACTTTGGCCATTTTGCAAACTGGTCGGCCAATGTCAGAAATTCTCAGCATTTTGGACTTTGGCCGACGTCAAATCGGCCAGTTCTAGAAACGGCCGGCCAATTCTAGAACTGGCTGATTTCTGGTTTTGGCCATAACATATATAAGGTATAGCACAGTATCCGTCATTGACCCTGCCTATCATACCTCTCTATCCCTCTCCAACCACCCTGCATTCACAGCAATGAATCTCACCATTAAATGCACTCTGCAGGCCATTGGCCAGTTAACCTGCTCATTGCCACAGAACCAGAAAAAGATCACTCAAAGGTCGCGCTTGTCACCTCATCAGCATGTCATTTAGGTGACATTTAAAGGTCACCAGTCATCTTGAAGCATTAAGTGAAGGACAGTGTGTGACAAGGTGGTAACGCGATGTCTTGAACATGAACAGCGAAGCTTAATGACAGGGCAGTGTGACTAACATACGTAGTCCACCTACACAGTGACTGTGTGTGCTCTTAGGAAATCAGTTATTTTTTATATGGAAGGCCAAGCTTATAAGACAGTATCAGTACGTTACAGGTATGCGCCATCGAGCTGTATATAGAACTATTCAGTGAGGCAAGCAAAAGCCTGTTAATGTTGTAGGCAACAGTCCAAACATGTGTAAAAATGCCCTTACATCAAAATTAAAAGTGCATTGTGATGCAAGTGATGTACCTGCAAATGAATATTACATACTTATCTCGCCGTCAGTTCCTCTCAGAAGCTCACCATTTTCTTACAACAAAAAACACGTTTCCAGTTCTGATAAGATTGTGTCAGAACTGAAATATATCAGTTGCTTTCAGTTATAACTGAAAGGACAACTGATAAGCAAGGTAATGTCCATGTTTCCCTATGGCTAAGTGGGCGATATTACAGTTTACCAGTGTGCTGTTTTGGAAGCAGTTATGGGGTAAAGGCCATTTTCAAAAAGGAGGACGGAGAATTCCATTGATCACAGTGCACAAACAGGACGCGGGAGAGGAGAAAGAGATTGATGAGTGTATGACACGGGAGGTAAGTATGACGTGTGTATGTTTATTTTGACTCTTAATTTTCAGTTCAGGTTTGCTTTAAGGGCATTTACTGTTTATGTCCCGCTAAGGTTTCAATACGCATTTCTAAAACAACTTACCTTTTTTACTTTGTTTGTCTCAGCTGGTGCACAAATGTATAGGCAGGAAACCAAATAGTGGTTGGGCTGCACTTGGGCTCTGAAGAGACATTTGTCATTATAACATAATTCTAGATTTGAACAATCTCATCTGTATGAATAATACACTTACTGGAGAAGGACAAGTTGATCTAAAAATGAAAACAAGGAACTGTTCCATTCCATCCAAAAACACTGGGCTGTTGTCATAGCTCAAGGTAGCACAATTCAGCACAATCATCACTGTCTTCAGACTAAATATATGAAAATATAGTTTTAATAACATTACATTCAGAGGCGTAGCTAGAACTTAGGGGGCCTCTTCCTAGGAATCAAGCCCTTCTCCCCCAAGTTATAACATTTCCCCCCTTCTATCTGGACACTCTATCTGGACTCGTATACACATCCAGTGTTGCTGCGGCAGGTCTGTGCACATGCGCATGCTCCGGTTGCTAGTTCACATAGCGATTTACATGGAGGCGATTAGCGAAGGGAAACGTGTTCCCGAGCCAATCAAATAGCCTGTGAATGAATAAACATGCCTCAAATCACGAGGCATGTTGATTCATAAAAGTGAAAGTAGAAAGTGTAGTAAAAAAACGACTGAACACTTCCTGATAAATTCAAGGATAGTGTATAGCGCCACCATAAATTTAATATTTAACATGTTTATAAAACCATATTAACCCAACCCAAAAACAAGATATAGATAATTTAAGTATGGTCAAATTATTGGTGAATGAATGGGAGGAGCGCTGACAGAGGAAAATTGCTTCTGCCCTAAAAGCGGTATGAAATCCAGAATTTCTTCTTTGATTATTTACAGCATATAATATGCTACCACATTTTTTTTTTACCAGAACAGCATTCAAACAGTTAAACACAGGACTTACTTTTTCAAAAGAAAGTTCCCTGCAGTGAGATCCAAATCTGAAGATGTGATATCATTATCTTGTTTACTTAATTGCAACAAGAGAGTAATGTAAACATTCCGTGGCAGTGCTGAAACTCTTAACATGTGCAGATCAGCAGTCAGCTCAGAAATGATTACTGGGTACATTACAATATAGCAATACTGTAGCTATGAATAACATGCAATGGCAGCTTTCAGAGCAAATAAACTGTACTTTGGGAACTTGTAATTTCTAAATGAATAATAATACTTGTGCACAAACGCAAATAGGATAACTGTATGGGTTTCTAAAAAAGTAGGAAAACACATTTTTATTGAATATTATGTCAGAGTTTAATACTTTTTTAAGGTGAAAACAACCTGAAGGCCAAAGAGGCTAAAATAACTTTTTAGAACTTTACAATGGATAGAGTAGGTGAAAAAGTACTGTCGAAATTGTTTTGAGTATTTGTTTGTTGGTGGTTTAACCACTTGGCAACCTCTGCCACACTTATCTATGCCCCTTTAAAATTCACTTAAGTCACAGGGGTGTAGATAAGTGACTCCTGTTTATTTCCCCACTGTGCGTGATTGCGTGCACACGCATGCACGTACGCGTCGGGCACCCTCTGATTTGTGATTGGCTGATGTGAGCATGTGTTCATAAAGCCAATCAAAGTGCTTGCACGTTTGAATGAGCGCTGCCAAAGCCAATGGCAGTGCTCATTCATTCAGAATGTTTATAAAGATTGCATCAGTCACTATGCTGTTACAGTTACTGAGATCGCTCGTTAGAGGATCTCAGATAACTAGAACAGCATTAGGCCCTGTTCACACTTGCATTTTGCCATGCAAACGGACCAGATCCTGATCGGATCAGGACCTGATCCGGATCCGATCCGGATCCGGTCCGTTTGCATCAGGCATGCATCAGGCTGCCATCCGGATCCGTGGGCAAAAAATAGCGAAATTTAAATAAAAAAATGTTGGGGTCAGCAGAAGGTGCACCTGGTGCACCTGTAGAATCAGGTTCCTCCGCTGTAGGCCTCACCTCCACCTCCGACATTCTGCCAAACAGCTCCAGCACGTCTGTCACTGCTGCTCCACTCCAGACATGCTTGGCCCATGTGACCCCATCCGAAATGGCCGCTTGGATACGCATAGGAAGTGGGGTGTTTGTAGGCAGTGTGTTCTGTGCCTTCCGTTTCCCATTGGTTTCTGTGTTCCGGATGGTGCTGTCAGGCTCCGGTCCAGGTGCGTGGGCCGGAGATCCGGACCCAAAAAATAGCGCATGTTGGAAAAGTGTCCGGAGTCCGGATACGGTCCGGCTCCGTACTGTACGGAACAGACATGTGTGAACGTCCGCATAGCCTTTGCATTGCTATGCGGAACATACGTTCCGTTTGTACAGTATATGGTCCGGATCCGGCCCGGCGAATCCGGACAGGGAACGCTAATGTGAACCGGGCCTTAGTGAGTGATCAGCATCAGTGAAGGTTTTTTTTCCTATAAATTATACCTCCCATTAAGACCATTAATTAATTTTTAGGGAAAAAAAACCCTGTGGTTGAGAAGTGGTTAAAAGGCATTTTATTTACAAGTTGTGAAAATATCACCTGAGAGAAAACTCAGAGGAAAAAGTGAATTGCATATGAGCCCAGGGTTTCAATATCATTAGGGCTTTTAATACCGATATATTGCTGCATAGATTATGTAAACCTGCATACCTAGTAATCTTTAGCCTAGACTTGATGTCACACAGTCTCCTCCCCAGAGCACTCTGGGAGATCATGGCCCATATGCAATTAACTTTCTCTGCTGACTTTCCACCTAGGCGATATTTTCAAACATATTAATAAAATGCCTTTTAAACCAACAAGTAAGAAAACACTCAACATAATTTTGATAGTACATTTTTAAACTACTTTTTGGTACTTTTTCAGTTACAAAGTGCTGAAGAAATATTTTAAATAATACATGAAAAATTATCTTGTAGGAGAAACCTCAGGAGAAAAAGTTAATTGCATATGGGCCCATATGATATTCCTGTTCACAGAGGGGGCCATATGCAATTCACTTTTTCACCTGAATTTTCTCCAAGGAGATCATTTTTCAAGGTCTTTTTAAAATAGATTTTCAGCATTTTGCAATCAAAAAAGTACTAAAAAGTAGGTGAAATAGTACTATCAAAATTATTTTTAGTATTTTCTTCTTAGCTGGTGGCTTAAAAGTCATTTTATTTTATTTTAAGTTTAAAAATATCACCTAGGAGAAAACTCGGGAGTAAAAGTTAATTGCATACGGGCCAGGGAGACAAAACATTCCACAGCGATTCAGTAAGGATGCCAGCACCTGTAATACATTTAGGAATGTAAATCAGGGGAAAGCTAAGATTTTACAACTGGAAAACACTGATTAACCACTTCCCGACCGCCCACTACACAGGGGCGGCGGGGAAGTGGAGCCCTGCAGGACGGCCTCACCCACAGAGGCGGCGGTCCATTTAAGGGCATGGGCGGAGCGATCGCGTCATCCGTGACGCGATCCTCCGCCGGCGCCTGTCACCGCTCGCTCGCCGCAACATCCCGCCGGCTATACGGAAGCGCCGGCGGGATGTTAACCCCGCGATCGCCGCATACAAAGTGTATAATACACTTTGTAATGTTTACAAAGTGTATTATACAGGCTGCCTCCTGCCCTGGTGGTCCCAGTGTCCGAGGGACCACCAGGGCAGGCTGCAGCCACCCTAGTCTGCACCCAAGCACACTGATTTCTCCCTCCCCTGCCCCAGATCGCCCACAGCACCCATCAGACCCCCCCCCCCCCTGCCCACCCCCCAGACCCCTGTTTGCACCCAATCACCCCCCTAATCACCCATCAATCACTCCCTGTCACTATCTGTCAACGCTATTTTTTTTTTTATCCCCCCCCCTGCTCCCTGCCCCCTCCTGATCACCCCCCACCCCTCAGATTCTCCCCAGACCCCCCCCCCCAGACCACCCCCCCCTGTTTACTGTATGCATCTATCCCCCTGATCACCTGTCAATCACCTGTCAATCACCCGTCAATCACCCGTCAATCACCCGTCAATCACCCGTCAATCACCCCCTGTCACTGCCACCCATCAATCAGCCCCTAACCTGCCCCTTGCGGGCAATCTGATCACCCCCCCCACACCAATAGATCGCCCACAGATCCGACATCAGATCACCTCCCAAATCCATTGTTTACATCTATTCTCTCCTCTAAACACCCACTAATTACCCATCAATCACCCATCAATCACCCCCTATCACCACCTGTCACTGTTACCTATCAGATCAGACCCTAATCTGCCCCTTGCGGGCACCCAATCACCTGCCTACACGCTCAGATTGCCCTCAGACCCCCCCTTATCAATTCGCCAGTGCATTAATTACATCTGTTCTTCCCTGTAATAACCCACTGATCACCTGTCAATCACCTGCCAATCACCTATCACCCATCAATCACCCCCTGTCACTGCCACCCATCAATCAGCCCCTAACCTGCCCCTTGCGGGCAATCTGATCACCCACCCACACCATTAGATCGCCCGCAAACCCGCCGTCAGATTACCTCCCAAATGTATCGTTTACATCTGTTATCTTCTCTAAACACCCACTAATTACCCATCAATCACCCATCAATCACCCCCTATCACCACCTGTCACTTTTACCTATCAGATCAGACCCTAATCTGCCCCTTGCGGGCACCCAATCACCCGCCCACACGCTCAGATTGCCCTCTGACCCCCCCCCCCCCCCTTATCAATTCGCCAGTGCATTAATTACATCTGTCCTTCCCTGTAATAACCCACTGATCACCTGTCAATCACCTGCCAATCACCTATCACCCATCAATCACCCCCTGTCACTGCCACCCAACAATCAGCCCCTAACCTGCCCCTTGCGGGCAAACTGATCACCCACCCACACCAATAGATCGCCCGCAGATCCGACATCAGATCACCACCCAAGCGCAGTGTTTCCATCTATTCTCTCCTCTAAACACCCACTAATTACCCATCAATCACCCCCTATCACCACCTGTCACTGTTACCCATCAGATCAGACCCTAATCTGCCCCTTGCGGGCACCCAATCGCCCGCCTACAATCTCAGATTGCCCTCAGACCCCCCCTTATCAATTCGCCAGTGCAATATTTACATCTGTTCTCCCCTGTAATAACCCACTGATTACCTGTCAATCACCTATCAATCACCCATCAATCACCCCCTGTCACTGACACCCATCAATCACCCGCTGTCACTGCCACCCATCAATCAGCCCCTAACCTGCCCCTTGTGGGCAAACTGATCACCCACCCACACCAATAGATCGCCCGCAGATCCGACAACAGATCACCACCCAAGCGCAGTGTTTCCATCTATTCTCTACCCTAAACACCCACTATTACCCATCAATCACCCCCTGTCACTGCTACCTATCAGATTAGACCCCTATCTGCCCCTAGGGCACTCAATCACCCGCCCACACCCTCAGAATGCCCTCAGACCCCAGCCCTGATCACCTCGCCAGTGCATTGCTTGCATCTATTCTCCCCTCTAATCACACCTTGAGACACCCATCAATCACCTCCTGTCACCCCCTAGCACACCTACCCATCAGATCAGGCCCCAATTTGCCCCGTGTGGGCTCCTGATCACTCGGCCAAACCCTCAGACCCCCTTCCGATCACCTCCCCAGTGCATTGATTGCATCTATTTTCCCCTCTAACCACCCCCTGAGACACCCATCAATCACCTCCTGTCACCCCCCTAGCACTCCTATCCATCAGATCAGGCCCAATACAACCTGTCATCTAAAAGGCCACCCTGCTTATGACCGGTTCCACAAAATTCACCCCCTCATAGACCACCTGTCATCAAAATTTGCAGATGCTTATACCCCTGAACAGTCATTTTGAGACATTTGGTTTCCAGACTACTCACGGTTTTGGGCCTGTAAAATGCCAGGGCGGTATAGGAACCCCACAAGTGACCCCATTTTAGAAAAAAAAGACACCCCAAGGTATTATGTTAGGTGTATGACGAGTTCATAGAAGATTTTATTTTTTGTCAAAAGTTAGCGGAAAATAATTTTTATTGGTTTTTTTTCACAAAGTGTCATTTTTCACTAACTTGTGACAAAAAATAAAATCTTCTATGAACTTGCCATACACCTAACGGAATACCTTGGGGTGTCTTCTTTCTAAAATGGGGTCACTTGTGGGGTTCCTATACTGCCCTGGCATTTTAGGGGCCCTAAACCGCGAGGAGTAGTCTAGAAAACAAATGCTTCAAAATGACCTGTGAATAGGACGTTGGGCCCCTTAGCGCACCTAGGCTGCAAAAAAGTGTCACACATGTGGTACCGCCGTACTCAGGAAAAGTAGTATAATGTGTTTTGGGGTGTATTTTTACACATACCCATGCTGGGTGGGAGAAATTTCTATGTAAATGGACAATTGTGTGTAAAAAAATAAAACAATTGTCATTTACAGAGATATTTCTCCCACTTAGCATGGGTATGTGTAAAAATACACCCCAAAACGCATTATACTACTTCTCCTGAGTACAGCGGTACCACATGTGTGGCACTTTTTTACACCCTAAGTACGCTAAGGGGCCCAAAGTCCAATGAGTACCTTTAGGATTTCACAGGTCATTTTGCGACACTTGGTTTCAAGACTACTCCTCACGGTTTAGGGCCCCTAAAATGCCAGGGCAGTATAGGAACCCCACAAATGACCCCATTCTAGAAAGAAGACACCCAAAGGTATTCCGTACGGAGTATGGTGAGTTCATAGAAGATTTTATTTTTTGTCACAAGTTAGCGGAAAATGACACTTTGTGAAAAAAAACTATTAAAATCAATTTCCGCTAACTTGTGACAAAAAAATAAAAACTTCTATGAACTCACCATACTCCTAACGGAATACCTTGGGGTGTCTTCTTTCTAAAATGGGGTCATTAGTGGGGTTCCTATACTGCCCTGGCATTTTAGGGGCCCTAAACCGTGAGGAGTAGTCTTGAAACAAAAATGACCTGTGAAATCCTAAAGGTACTCATTGGACTTTATGCCCCTTAGTGCAGTTAGGGTGCAAAAAAGTGCCACACATGTGGTATCGCCGTACTCGGGAGAAGTAGTACAATGTGTTTTGAGGTGTATTTTTACACATACCCATGCTGGGTGGGAGAAATACCTCTGTAAATGACAATCTTTTGATTTTTTTACACACAATTGTCCATTTACAGAGGTATTTCTCCCACCCAGCATGGGTATGTGTAAAAATACACCTCAAAACACATTGTACTGCTTCTCCCGAGTATGGCGATACCACATGTGTGGCACTTTTTTGCACCCTAACTGCGCTAAAGGGCCCAAAGTCCAATGAGTACCTTTAGGATTTCACAGGTCATTTTGAGAAATTTCGTTTCAAGACTACTCCTCACGGTTTAGGGCCCCTAAAATGCCAGGGCAGTATAGGAACCCCACAAATGACCCCATTTTAGAAAGAAGACACCGCAAGGTATTCCGTTAGGAGTATGGTGAGTTCATAGAAGTTTTTATTTTTTGTCAAAAGTTAGCGGAAATTGATTTTAATTGTGTTTTTTCACAAAGTGTCATTTTCCGCTAACTTGTGACAAAAAATAAAATCTTCTATGAACTCGCCATACTACTAACGGAATACCTTGGGGTGTCTTCTTTCTAAAATGGGGTCATTTGTGGGGTTCCTATACTGCCCTGGCATTTTAGGGGCCCTAAACCGTGAGGAGTAGTCTTGAAACGAAATTTCTCAAAATGACCTGTGAAATCTTAAAGGTACTCATTGGACTTTGGGCCCTTTAGCGCAGTTAGGGTGCAAAAAAGTGCCACACATGTGGTATCGCCGTACTCAGGAGAAGTAGTATAATGTGTTTTGTGGTGTATTTTTACACATACCCATGCTGAGTGGGAGAAATATCTCTGTAAATGGACAATTGTGTGTAAAAAAAATTAACAAATTGTCATTTACAGAGATATTTCTCCCACCCAGCATGGGTATGTGTAAAAATACACCCCAAAACACATTATACTACTTCTCCTGAGTATGGCAATACCACATGTGTGGCACTTTTTTGCAGCCTAACTGCGCTAAGGGGTCCAAAGTCCAATGAGCACCTTTAGGCTTTACAGGGGTGCTTACAATTTAGCACCCCCCAAAATGTCAGGACAGTAAACACACCCCACAAATGATCCCATTTTGGAAAGTAGACCCTTCAAGGTATTCAGAGAGGGGCATGGTGAGTCCGTGGCAGATTTCATTTTTTTTTGTCGCAAGTTAGAAGAAATGGAAACTTTTTTTTTTTTTTTTCTCACAAAGTGTCATTTTCCGCTTACTTGTGACAAAAAATAATATCTTCTATGAACTCACTATGCCTCTCAGTGAATACTTTGGGATGTCTTCTTTCCAAAATGGGGTCATTTGGGGGGTATTTATACTATCCTGGAATTCTAGCCCCTCATGAAACATGACAGGGGGTCAGAAAAGTCAGAGATGCTTGAAAATGGGAAAATTCACTTTTTGCACCATAGTTTGTAAACGCTATAACTTTTACCCAAACCAATAAATATACACTGAATGGGTTTTTTTTTATCAAAAACATGTTTGTCCACATTTTTCGCGCTGCATGTATACAGAAATTTTACTTTATTTGAAAAATGTCTGCACAGAAAGTTAAAAAAATCATTTTTTTGCCAAAATTCATGTCTTTTTTGATGAATATAATAAAAAGTAAAAATCGCAGGAGCAATCAAATAGCCCCAAAAGAAAGCTGTATTAGTGACAAGAAAAGGAGCCAAAATTCATTTAGGTGGTAGGTTGTATGAGCGAGCAATAAACCGTGAAAGCTGCAGTGGTCTGAATGGAAAAAAAGTGGCCGGTCCTTAAGGGGTAGAAAGCCCTAGGTCCTCAAGTGGTTAAAAAAGCATAAAAATGATTATTGTAAAGAAAACAAAAAAGGCTATTTATAACATTGAGATTAAGTTATTTACAGCCTAGGTTCTCAACATGTGGTACGCGTACCCTGGGCGGTACTTCTGATGGTTCCAGGGGGTACTCGGGCTTGATATACTCACCAAGAATAACAAATTTTATTTAACCCTTTCTGGACCAGCACCCTCTGCCCCCTTAAGGACCAGAGGGTGCTGGTCCCGTAAATCGCCGCTTCCCGACGAATCGCCGCAATGATCCGCCGCTCCCGACGAACATGCCGCTCTGTCCCCGCCACAGGCTGCTCTCTCTGCCGTCACTCCATGTAAGCCAATGAGAGTGGCTTACATGAATGACAGGGCCAGGAGCCAATGAAAACGGCTCCTGCCCGGCTCACAGTGCTCTACCATCATAGAGGCGGCAGGGCAGCAACGAGCGGCGGGGGCAGAGCGGACCGAGCGGCGGAGACGGGCAGGGGCGCGCGGTCAATGGGACGTAGAGTTTACGTCCGGTCAGGACCGCAGCGCCCCCTGCCCGACATAGATTCGCACTCGCTCGGTCCGCAGGTAGTTAAACAATACCAAATTAGTATTTTAGTTAATTAACAGCAATAGTAAATGCTTGGAAATTGTTTAGAACCAATTATCATGTTTTACGATTAGATATATATATTAATATATATGTGTCAAGGGATACTTGTGATAATGTCTACTATGCTAGGGAGTACAGGGTTTTAAAAGGGGTACATATCAAAAAAATGTTGAGACACACTGATTTACAACAAAGTCTCCCTTGAAGACAGATTAAATAGTAAATAAAGTGAGATAATCCATGAAATAAGTGTTGTGAATCACCCTCATGCTCAGGTATACCAGCTGGCTGACAACAACCCTTTATCGTTCAGGATTTCCTTTATCCACATTCTCTATGGAATTTCATGCATTTGATTTTTATGTATTTGTATAACATTATATTATCTAGTACGAATAGGAGTGATATTAACTTGTATTAGTATACTGTACTCATCATTTATCTCCTTTAATATACAGTAAACCAAACTTTGAATTAAAGCAAACCTGTGACTTTAGAGGAAAAATACAGATACTTACCTCCAGAGGCTTCCCACCAGTGATAAGCAAAGATGCTGATATTCTTTTTGCGTTCATTTTTGGGAAAATAAAAAATTCGACTTTCATGCGAAAATGTCTTTGAAAATCAATTTGTAATACATTTAAGATTTTTCACGCTTTTACCGATTTTTCACTTTAAAAAAATGTGATTTTTCTAGGACTTTTTCCTGCCTATTTTTAGCTTTAGAAGGTGATTTGCTCTTAACTCATGAATGGCAATTTAGACATAAAATCTGACAATTTAGGCAAAAATGTTAGTACATTTTTTTTTTTGCTAAAATTCACATTGTGAGAAGAATACAATGTATTTTTCCGAATATATTTTAGAAGTCGAAAAGTGTATTTTCAATGGTTTATTCTTATTCATTTTTAGTTAGCCAATAAATGGTATCATAATATCAGCAATCACGCTTATTACAGATCCAGGCATTAGCTCTCCTCATCAGCTTCACTCTATATTGGACTCAAACAGTACAAAAAGAAAGCACATAGTGTAATCCAATTAAGGCAATGCTATCGAGTGACACCCTCCACCAGTGAGCACCTCTGTGCCAGCACACTGTGCTAGTATACACACCACCAACACAGAACATCTAAACGCTCACCAGATTCAAAAGCTGACTGTTTCCAGATCAGCAAAGGCGCTTG
Organism: Hyperolius riggenbachi; assembly: GCF_040937935.1. Classification (NCBI taxonomy): domain Eukaryota; kingdom Metazoa; phylum Chordata; class Amphibia; order Anura; family Hyperoliidae; genus Hyperolius; species Hyperolius riggenbachi. The sequence goes on from NC_090648.1 coordinate 101,326,197, forward strand.
GGTGTCATTCAGATACCGCCATACGGACTTCCACTTTCCACCAGCTTTTTCCTTCCTTAAAAACTCAGAACAAATGCCTCCATAGCATAACTCCGTTTTATTAGGACATATAAAAAGATAAAATTGCACTCACAAGTGTAAAAAGATCATGCGCATATCAAAGTGTAAAATCCTCGGCCGCTCTCTCCCATCTGCGTCTCTGCTGCCGCCGCACCTGAGGCCCTGATGAGTCATCATTGACGAAACCGGTAGGGCGTGGCCTCAGGTGCGGCGGCAGCAGAGACGCCAGCGTACATAGCGATCTACTAGGGTGGAGTCCCATTGTTCTATTCGCTACGGTTTTTAAGAGTATAGAGAGGAGCGCCTATACCACACAAGCATTGAATAAATGGTATCATTCTGATTTAAAACTTCGTGCAATGTGAAAACAACATCGGCGAAAACTCACAAGCAACACTGCTTCCTACGTTCTCCTACAGAATGCCGCTACCCGGGTCCTCCATTAACAAGCGTTGCTGCATTGCGCAGGCACACTGATGGACAGGGAGCCGCTCATGCACCTTGGAAAAAGCCATGCATGAGTGGCTTTGAGCTACTACGCAACATGAGCCGCCGTGCGCCTAAGCAGTGCTGCCCCGCTTGTACACGGATGGGAGCGTGACCTTGCAAATCTATTCGACAAGCCTTTGTCTGATACTTTCAGAGGGTCTCAACACTGGAACAGCGAGCTTGAGGGGGTAAGTATCTAATTTGGGAACTTTCTCCCACAGGTGCACTTGTTTGCATGAACCATCAAGGGAAAGAAAAACTGTTTTTAATCCAGACATGATCTCTTCCTAAAACAATAACCAGAACTAGCACTTGTTCATTACCAACAACTGGAATTCTAAAAGTACCAATACATTTCTGCAATTACCTCCCAAGCATTTGCTCACTCACAAATCAATGTGATTTAAAGCAAATTCATATTCACTAATTAAACTCTGTAGGACTCCGGGGGGAGTTATAAAACCTTGGAAAGCTTGAGCCATAATCTTGAAATGAGTAGAGTTTTCTGTTTGGATTCCTAATCGTGCCCTTGCTACATGAAATGGTTGCTTACTATTAATATAGGTTGAGGCAACATCTTGTAAATGTGCTGCTGAAGGTACTAAAGTAAAAGTGGTTTTGATTACCATGTTCTCCAAGATTAGATTTAAGTTTCTTTGAGCCTTTAAACTCTTCCTACTAATTAAACCTGCTGTTTCCAATTCTGATTTCAAAGTACTGCTAACCATACTATTAGCAATACTTCTAATAGTTCCAGCGCCCCCTAAAATTCCTTCTGTTATTTCACACTGACTTATAAGGGCTTGTTTTCCAGAGGCATAGCTATAGGAGGCGCAGTCCTTATTGCTGCAATGGGGGGCCTGTGTTCAGGGGGCCCCCAATTACTTAGCCTATTTCATCCTCATTACTACATAGTAACTTGTATAAGGCTTTCAGGATCCAGGCAAAATATTGACCATTGTATGAGTAGCCCAATATCTGATTCTTACTATACTTTTAATCGTATGCTTTCTATGCCTATCCATTCAAGAAAAATATTTTCAGACCCTACAGAGGACTCATTTCTTTCAGTTTTCACAACATACAAAAAAGTAGTCAATTAACCACTTAATGACAACTGGACGTTTATAAACGTCCAGTGTATTTGTGGAGAGTGCACCATCACTTTGTTATTAAATGAGGCACATATAGCCCATATGCAATTCATTTTTTCACCTGAGTTTTCACCTAGGTGAAATGTTCAAACTTGTCAATAAAATGCCTTTTAAACTATCAGCAAGCAAACAAATACTCAAAATAATTTTCATAGTACTTTTTCACCTCCTTTTCCATACTTTTTCTATTACACAGTGCTAAAAAGTTATTCTAAATCGAAGATGCAAAATTATCTCCTAGGAGAAAACTTAGGAGAAAAAGTGAATTGCATATGGCCCATGGTATCATTTATAACCAAGACAAGATGTAGAATAAGTTTTGGTGTGTTTTAAAGCTTGGACACACATCACCTAAAAAAGAGGTACGGACAAACTCAATCCAACATAAAAAATTTGTTAATTATGATCAAATTCGGGAAAGTTTTAGCAAAACTACAAGAGACATATGTAGTAACATTTTAACTGTGATAAGTAGTAGAATAGAGTTGAAAAAGTTTTAGGGCCCGTTTCCACTATTGCGAGTCCGCATGCGGATTCGCATAGCCAATACAAGTGGATGGCCCTGTTTCCACTTGTCAGTAATCCTGAGCGTTTTTCTGTGTGGGAGAAATCTGCACGGAAGAGCCCTCAGAATTCGCACCCCGGACACCGCTATGCGAATCGCCACTAATGTATTTAATAGGAAAATCGCATGCGATTTTGGCATGAGTATTTTACCGCGATTTCGCATGCGATTTAACATAGAAATTAATGTTAAATCACACAGGCAGTGACATGGTTAAAATCGCATAAATACTAACCTATGCAAAATCGCATGCAAAATCGCGGTAAAATACGCATGCGGAATCACACCCACATGCAATTTCGTCAGCGGAGAATCAGCAACGATTTCGCACGGCACAAGTGGAATCGGGCCCCGAGGGTTGAGGCCCATGTCTTGTGTATTCTTTTTAGTTGCAAACTGAATCAAAGGCAATTCAATTTTTGCATATGCTTTACCAAAATAAAAGACTTGTAAAATGAAAACAAAATGACAGAATATGAAAGAAACAACATATATTGTTACCTTAGAAATTTGGCTTTTTAAATATGTATGCCATGAGGGTATAATACTCTTATTTTTGCAAATAAGGTCTTATAATCATCAATAGTGTACAATGAAAAAACAAAAAACGAAACAAACAGAAAAAAAAGACACCTTTATTTTCAAATACAATATTGTCACCATACATTGTGCTAGGAACATAATCTAAATGTTGTTATAACCAGGATGAATAAGCAAATAAAATTAGTGGGTTTAACTTATAGTTAGCACTGTATATTATAAAACTATAATGGATGTAAATGGAGAAATAGTGTGTTTTTCAGTTTTTTTTTTCTCTACTTTTCCCTTTAAAATGCATTGAAAATAAAGTAATTACTAAACAAAATTATCACACACTAAAAGCCTAATTTGTCCTGAAAAAAAAACCAATATATAGATCATTTAGGTGTGATTAGTAGTAATAAAGGTATTGGTGAATGAATGAGAGTAGTGCTGATATGTGAAAATTAATTTGGTCCTGAAGTGGTTAAATTAAAGTTCCCATTACATTCAATGTTGTTATATTATATGCACCTAACAACTTGATGACTTTAATTTTAGATCATATCTGTAACTGTTTAAAAATGTAATTTCAAAAACACATTGGTTCCTGGTGAAGTTTTTTTCCAAAATGGGTTGAAATTTTTTGCACAGATCTTATGCAAAGATGACGCTTTAACAACTTGTGGGGCTCTGGCGAATCAAGTGCAATTTTCATATTTGGAAGCCATTTTACAGGTAAAATTATGCAGTATGTAGCAATTTGGATATGCATCAGTAATTTTATGTGCCACATCAAACTCAATCCTCTGGTTAGACTGACCAGGACTATTACAATGAAGACTGCAAAAATGTTATTGGACAAAGGCGATACTTGGGTTGTCCTGATGGGCATTAGAAGTCCTCAAAGCTCAACTACCGTACAGTATGCTCCTTTTGTGTGGCTGACTATTAGGAAAATGCAGCTTGCTTTTTCCACATCTTTGTCTGGACCACAGAAGGAAGCAAAAGCAAGTTCTACCTGTTTACAGTTACTGCAAGAGAATAGTTGTAGTTATGCCACATGCAGCATCCTGCATATAAAAACTTTGACATTAAAAATTTGATCATTTTACTCAGGTGATGATCAAAACGTTTTGGGAAGCAGGACCACGGCAATGTGACTGGGATTATCCTTTCGATATTCTTGATTCATTTAGGCAGATACAAAGTAGAGATGGTCAGAAAATTCCAGTGGAATGCCAATTTCCGAGTTTACGATCAGAAATTGGCTTTCCACAGCAGTAACGTGAAAATTGTAATGCAGCATTACCGCAACTGGGAAATTTTAGGCCAATCACAGAACTCAGAAGCATTGGACCAATCAGAGAATGCAGAATTTTTCCATCCAAATCAGATTTCTGCTGTAATTTTAGACCAATCACAAGACTCGAATACTACCGAGTTCTTCCAAGTCTTGTGATTGAATTAAAATTTCTGTGGTTTTCTGATTTCTCTGGTAAAGAGTTGCATTATCTGATTGGTTCGATACTACCCAGAATTTCTGAGTCAGGCTATCTTTATTAACAAAAATGGCAAAAAAAAAGAACACTTTCTGAGGAAATCGGAAATCTGTTGGAATGTTACAGTATTTCAGGAATTGGAATTTTGGCGGAATCGGAAATCTGCTTTTCTGACTATCCCTGATACAAAGATCTCTTGAATTCTGTGAGCAGTGCCCGTACACATCAGAAAATATGGGTACATGCTAATCAGTATAATTTTTTCTGCCATTGAGATGATCAAAAATGGTGATTTTCTTTTTGCATTAATTTTTGTGAAATAATGTAGAATTCGAATTTTTGGAGTGAAGAAGCCTTCGAAAATTATTTTGCAATACTTTGTGATTTCTGGTGTTTTTGCGGTTTTCTTGTTAAAAGGTGTGATGTTTCACATTTTGCAAATTTTTCGGGTTGGAAAACAAACATTTCTTTTGACCACATTGCAAAAATGACTGGCAAAATTTTGCAAGCAAGACTGATAATGATATTGCATTTCTACTCTAGGAAGTATCTCTATGAAAGATGAAATGGAGATGGCACATTTCTAAAGAAAAAATTGAGAGAAGGTTCCCAAAAGGTCCCTGAATAAATGACCTGGATACACAGTATCCTTGCAGACCAGTGCTTTGTTTGAAATATCCTTTCCAAAGTGGCGAATAGTCCACAGAACAAGTTATCCAAAATGAATCAAAAGAGAAAGCCAAGGGACTTCAACTTCTAACGCTGTTAATAGATTGAAGTTCAGTTGTTCAGACATCTGAGCAGAACAACGTGTTGGACTTTTATGCTAGGTACACACCATACAATTTTGTGTTAGGCTCAACACACACACCATACAATCTTGGTTGTACAGATTTACCAAATCTATGTAGTATAAGGGCCAACAGATTGAAAAGTGGTAAGATTGAACAACCAAGATTGTATGGTGTGTGTTGAGCTTAAGATAGACGATTCAATAGTTAATGTCCGTCATGCCCAATATTATTTTCGATCGCTTTTCTGGTCGATTTCTCAGAAGTAAATGGAAATTGATAAGAAAGATAAGGGAATCGAGTGGGAAATCAAGAGGAAAAACAAATTGAAAATCGATCGAACAGAAAATAGACCAAAAAACGCATCGTGTGTACCTAGCATTATGCTGAGATGTGTAACCATGTTCAGAATTGCCAGATCACAATATGGGATCTTACTTTCCTCCAACTTGATATCCAGAACCAGCTAAAACAGAACATCATCAATTTTCTCAACCTAAATGCTAGGCTAGTCTCATCGATCCCCAAAAACACTTTGCCAATGAAAGTGGGTGGGGGAACCCATTATTGCGATTAAGAATAATCAAGCAATCACAAGACATGTAGCATGTAGTATGCAAAGTATATAAGCGTTGCCTAAATTGCTTATCAGAGCGTTTATGCAGCGCTTTGGGGGACCCAGCAGAACTTTTAAAAAAAGTTATTATACTTACCAGGTCTCTGTATTTCCTTCTTCCTTCCATTTTTCTGATTATTAATAGAGAAGCACCTACAACCTGTTCCTACGAATGGAAAAAGGTCGCCTGTTAAGTATAATAACATTTTATACAAAGAAAACCTGCGAATCACAAATCAGAAGCACTTCACAGTGTACTGTACAGCGCTTCCAAGCGTTGGGCAATTGCGACGACAAATGTCCCAGGAATTGCTGCACACAGTGCTGCGTCGATTTTAAAGTGTTGCAGCGATTCCTAGTGGGTTTCCTAGCCTAAAAGTCTGTTAAAACTCACAAAAAAATGTTTTTGTTCCTGATATTCCATCAATTGTAGACACACATTTTTGGCTGTGTGACCAACCTGAATCTGTTTGGTGACAGTACAGCAACCAATGACTGAAATGCTGATTAAATGCACCTGGCACATGTTTTATCAAGCAGAAGTCTTAATGTGCAAAGAGCAGTCCCCAGAATGATCTTGTTAAACCCACAATGTGCTCATTAAATTGTTCCTGCATGATGAACTCCCATCAAATACCTGATACGTGTGTCAAATCCTTTCTTCACAGGTTTGAGCTATCTAGCGATATAACCCACTGCTCTTTCAGTTACCGCTGTGCAGGGCCGGCCTTAGGATTCACAACACCCTGAGCGCAACCTGGTTTTTGTGCCCCCCTTCATCCTTTTATCGCGTACGCGCACACACACGCGCACACACAGGCTCATATGCAATTCACCTTTTCTCCTGAGATCTCTCCTAGGATAGTGGTTCCCAACCTTTTTGATGTTGTGACACATCACGCCAAATGCTCAGATCTCTGCGACACATAACATATGTGTAGTAGAAAAAATACTAAAAACCACGAATGGAGGAAAGAGTGCATTATCCTGAATATACTTAAAGTGGAACATAACCCATAATTTCTTCTTTGCTCTAAAAGATTATTTACAGCATATAATATATGTAACGTCTGAAACTGTGGCGGCTGCGGATGCACAGGATAGATCCGCAGCCGCCTTTGTTCCTTGTTCACAGGCCTCATCCGTCCCGGCGGCGTCCAGCACGCCGGGAACGGTATTGTCTCTGGCTCATAGGGTCTCTGTATCGCGCGGGCGTGCACGGAGACAGGACCTTTATGCTGGAAGAAGGCGCGTCGGCTGACGTCAGTAGTGACTTGCGCCGCTAGGATTGGCTGATTGCTAGGGGGCGTGGCGATGGGCTTTCCTCGGCTTCTTAAGCCTTCACTGTTCATTGGCAACTCGTCTGCTGTTGCAAATACACTCGTGTTAGCGCTCAGACCTAGTGAGGTTCCAGTTGATGATAGATGTATATGCAGTGTTTGCGATATACATCTATCTATAGTTAGTTATTATTACATTGTATTTCTGATAACCTGTGTATGATTCTGGCTACTCTCTGACCTTGCTATTGCTAAACAATTCTGTATCTCTGCCTTTCTGACTTTAGTTGCTGAACCTCTGCCTGATATTAACTACTCTCTTGCCTGCCATTTTGGTACTGTCTCTGCCTGCCTGTTATCGTACTTTGCCTGTCTGACTACTCTACTCACCAGTGAGCCCTAGCCACTGGTGAGGTGCTCTAGCCATTAGAACCCACCAGCCCCTCTGGTGAGGTTCAGACTCACTTGTATAAGCTCCAGTAACTGTTAGTACCTTGCCAGCTCCTCTGACAAGGTCTTGCTAAACTATTCAGTCACTTGTGCTGTTATTACCTTCCCAGCTCCACTGGAAAGGTCTAGTTCAACTATTCAGTCATATGTACTGTCAGTACCTTACCAGCTCCTCTGGTAAGGTTTAGCCAAACTTCTTTAGTTCTTTCATTATTAGTACTTTCCCAGCTCCTCTGGTAAAGGTAGTGTTAATTGTGTTGATAGACCCTCCAGCTTCTCTGGAGAAGTCTATACTGTTGCAGCTAGTACCCACCAGCTCAGCTGGTGAGGTCTAGCACTGTTGTTGCAGATAGTACTCACCAGCTCCTATGGTGAGATCTATCCATTTATTCTACTGTTGCACCAAACACCACACCTTACTCTGAGCTAGCTATACTAGTATTATTTGTGATACTGCAGATCACCACATAATCAGGTATAGCGTCTGTATTATTGGTGATTCTGCAGATCACCAATGATCAGACGTCTGAGTTGCAGCACCCAATTGTTACAATATACTAACACAAAGGTTTTTATTTTTAGTAAAACAGCATTCAAAGGGTTACATCACAGGGCTGACTCTTTCTTCTGCAGGGAGAACCGGCATCCCAACTGCTGTTAAGCTTATCTTGTGTACACATTCTTTACTTGATACATTTATGTAAAGATTCTCTGGCTGTGCAGGACTTCAGCTGATGAGTCCTGGGGTGAAACACAGGTCAGAAATCACTGGTGGCTGCATTCACAACAGAATCACAACAGTTATGAATAAAATGCACCAGCAGCTTTAAAAATAAATTAACTGAACTTTGGGAAGTTATAATGTGTAAATGAATATTAATACTTGTGCACAAAAGCAAATATGATAATTGTATGGGTTATAAAAAGTAGGAAAAGACATTTTTGTTGAAAATTATGTCAGAGTTTTAAACCGCTTTAAAAATGAAGGCTAGAACCTTTCAGGAATAATAATAAAAACAATCAGTGGGACAGTTAGCAGCCCCCTCACCCCCCCCCCCTTAGAATGATAGTACAGCACCGACAATTTGCACCACGCGTTATAGCCGCAGTGCGTCCCCCTCCCCCCCCCAAAAAAAAACACCCTCAGACTCAGTACAGGTAGGTAGCCAGGTATAGGTGCCCCCAGTATAGGATCTCATGTGTAGGTGCCCTCAATATAGGTTGCCAAGCATAGGTGCCCCCAGTATAGGAAGTCAGTTGAAGGTCTCCATCCTCCCATAGGTAGCCAGGTATTGGTGCCCTCAGTAATGGTAGCCAGCTATAGGTGCCCCAGTATAGGAAATCAGGTGTAGGTGTCTCCAGTATAGGTAACCAGCTATAGGCGCCCCATTGGAAGCCGGCGCCCTGAGCGACCGCTCCGGTGAAAGGCTGGCTATGCTGCTGTGCAACTGAAGTAAAGTTACAGAGACTGCTTCAGCTGACACATGTCTGCAGAGAAAAAGTGGCATTGGATGACAACTAAGCTGCTCCTCATGCTGGTAAAGTTTGCCTGTCCTTTATCAAAGTCTGTTATTTATTCTCATGGCTCAAAACAATCAATTCCATTGTCTTTAAGCAGTTCATAGATAAGCCTTGTGAGTTTTAAAAGATTTATAACTATCAGGAACAGGAAGTAATGGCTGCCACAAACCGCAGGTTGTTTCCCGTTCAATTGCAGCATGAACTATCTTGGCAATTAGCCTTAGGAGGCCATCATGCCACCACACCACCCCCGGCCGCTGTCTCTCTAATGTTTTACGGCCCCCTTCCCCCATCCGTTGCCCATTCAGTTATACTTTACCTGTCCACCGTCTGCGCTGAGTGTTCTCATTGTACTTCCGCAATTGCGCCCCATGTAGTTGCTGGTGTTATATAGCACTTGGGACACGTGTGATGTCACACACGCTCCCCACATGCTATATGCCGGTAGTCAGCCGCCAACAACTCTACAGATGTATGGCCACCTTTTGATGAGGCAAGTGTAAAAGGGGCCTTATAGGGAATCTGAAGTGAAAATAAATGTAGGATATAATGATTTGTATGTGTAATACTGCTAAGAAATTAGCACAGATATGAGTCTCATATTGTTTCCAGTACAGGAAGAGTTAAGAAACTTCAGTTGTTATCTATGCAAAAGAGCTTCTGTGAGCTCTGCAACTTTATAAAGTGGTGGGCAGCACTGTCTTTTGAAGCTCGTATCTCAACTCTCATTGTTTATTCTTTGTTTATGGTTTTTCTGCAGAGAAAAATTCAAAAGTTCACTAGCCTGCTCTGTAAAATCATTTAAAATGCTGAGTGGATTGTGGAAACTGCAATTATTAGAGAATGATGCAATGTTATATAAAAAGACATTATTTTCTTTGCTACTAATGTTCTATTAATTATCTGTACTACACAACCAATTAATTGGTTTTTTTTCGCTTCATTGTCACTTAAAAGTGCTTGAAAATGTAAGCCTGAAATCAAATGGGTCAGTATTAAATAAAGACTTGAACATTTTAAGAACCTTAGCAGTATATTTACATCAGAAATCTGTTTTTTTTTTTCAGAAATAAGAAAGGAGATTGGCAATTAAGCATAGTTGGATTAGAGAGCTTCCTTTCCAAATAGCAGCAGGTGGCATATTTAAGCCAATTAACTTGAGAAGATAGCTTAACCATCCTGGCGTTCTATTGATTGTGCCAGAGTGGCTGTGCAGCACTATTTATTTTATTTTATTTTTTTGTTAAATCATGGAGCTAGCATAGTGCTAGCTACATGATAGTCGCTGAGCAGCGGCATCCCCCCGCCCCTTCCGATCGCCTCCGGCGATCAGAGCAAACAGGAAATCCCGTTCAGAACGGGATTTCCTGTTTGGCTTCCCCCGTCGCCTTGGTGACGATCGTGATGACATCATCGACGTTGTGACGTCAGAGGGAGTCCCAATCTACCCCTCAGCGCTGCCTGGCACTGATTGGCCAGGCTGCGCAGGGGTCTCGGGAGGGGGGGGGGGGGTGCTAAAGTGCTAGCTGCGTGTTAAAAAAAATGTGAAAATCGTCCCAGCAGAGCCTAAGAAATCAACCGTGGCAGTAATGGACGAGCTGAGCTCGTCATTACCGCCAAGGTGGTTAATGATCTGCCATCTTATTACTGCCTTGTGGGCTAGCCATAGAGAAGAGTATATAGGTGTCCCTACACCAAACAACAGGGGAACAAGGTGATGATAAGGGAGAGAAGTCCCACAGTCATCAACCAATCAGGAAAGGTGTAACTCACTTACCCACTAGGAGCTTGAAGAAAATGTCTAGCTAGGGGAAAACGACAAGTGATCATTTTTATTGAAAAAAAGACAAAAACAAAACAGGAAAATCGATCAATTTGTTTGAATCGTGTGTCACCACCACAGAGAACTGTTTTCTTAAAGAGGAACTGTAACATGAAAAGATCCCCTGGGGGGTACTCACCTCGGGTGGGGGAAGCCTCCGGATCCTAATGAGGCTTCCCACGCCGTCCTCCATCCGTCAGGGGTCTCGCTGCAGCCCTCCGTGGAGTCCGGGCAGCGGTGACGTCAATATTTACCTTCCTGGCTCCTGCGCAGGCGCTCTGACGGCTGTCGGCTCCGAACTATACGGAAATACCCGATCGCCGTCGGGTCCGCTCTACTGCGCAGGCGCAAGTTTCCTGCGCCTGCGCAGTAGAGCGGACCCGAATGAGATCGGGTATTTCCGTGTAGTTCGGAATGGAAAGCCGCCACAGCGCCCCCGCTGGAGCCAGCAAAGGTAAATATTGAAATGACAGTCGGCACAGTCGCCGGCTGTTCGGAGGGCTGCGGCGAGACCCCCGTGGGACAGAGGACGGCGTGGGAAGCCTCATTAGGATCCGGAGGCTTCCCCCACCCGAGGTGAGTACCCCCCAGGGGATCTTTTGAATGTTACAGAGTCTCTTTAAAGGTGCCCACCCATCAGACGTTGTATGGGCAGATCGACCAAGAGGCAGATCTCTCTGTGATTGGAGAGATACCTGTTGCCTGCCCACACACTGCAGGCCAATTCCTGATAGATTTAAGCATCGTATGTTTTTTTAAAAAAAAACTACTGTCACTGCGTCATGTGTAGCCATTGGGACTGGAGGACAGGGCCAGGGGGTGCGGGTGGAGGGCGGCAGGCGGGTGCGTGTGTAATGATCTGCACATGCAGATTCTTATCAAGACATTGCAAGAGCAAGAAATCACATATATGAAAATACTGAGGTCTGCACAGGTTGGATTTAAAGGTGAAAAACTTGTTTTATTTACAACGGTGCAGCAATTCAAATATACATCTACCATACACATACAATCAAGCAATACGTGGTGCAGCACAATACCAGAACCCCTAGCTATCTATCTATCTTATACAGAATATATACAGTAGTAACACACAAAATATCAGAATATATACAGCAATGAATAATCCGAATCAGCATACACAAAGGGAAGTCATACAAGCAAAAGTTAAACCAGGAAATTAGGATCAGGCAATAAAATCAGGCAGAGAAAGGTCAGGCTAGCAAGAATCGATACCGGGAATTCACAGTAATTAGGCAAGGCAGGAAACGGGGAACACAGGATCAATGGCCAGAGTCACAATACTACACAAGCAAACAGAATGACCTAACAATGTGCTGCTAGACAGTCTGGTCTTAAAGGGGAACTGAAGAGAGAGCTATATGGAGGCTGCCATGTTTATTTCCTTTTAAGCAATACCAGTTGCCTGGCAGCCCTGCTGATCCTCTGCCTCTAATACTATTAGCCATAGCCCCTGAACAAGCATGCAGCACAGGTGTTTTAGACTTTAACCCATTCACGTTCCGTCGTTTTCACTTGAGAAATGTTCACCTCCCATTCATTAGTCTATAACTTTATCACTACTTATCACAATGAACTGATCTATATCTTGTTTTTTCCACCACCAATTAGGCTTTCTTTGGGGGGTACATTTTGCTAAGAGCCACTTTACTGTAAATGCATTTTAACAGGAAGAATAAGAAAAAAATGGAAAAAATTGATTATTTCTCAGTTTTCAGCCATTATAGTTTTAAAATAATACATGCCTCCATAATCTTAAATTGGTAATGAATGCGGCAGCCAGACTGATACATTCTTCTCACCGCAGCACCTCTACAACTCCGCTCTGTAAAGCACTACACTGGCTCCCCATCAGCTTTAGGATCAATTTCAAAATCCTGTGCTTGGCCTACAAATCAGTGCATAAGACCTGCCCGACCTACATCTCTGATCTGGTCCACAGGCACATACCAGCCCGCGCCCTCCGATCCTCCAATGACCTGCGCCTAGTCGCACCACGCATAACTCAGTCACACGCACGATTGCAGGACTTCACCAGGGCTGCCCCTACTCTCTGGAACTCTCTCCCACCAGCCGTCAGACTTGCCCCCACCTTTAATACCTTCAAACAAGCTCTCAAGACTCACCTCTTCACGCTCGCATACCCCCCTACACCAGCACCATAATATGTTCTGTTAGACCCCCTCTCAAAAGAAGCACCTATTGTCTCCACCCCACCCTTTAGATTGTAAGCCTCTGGCAGGGCTCTCCTCCCTAATGTATACAGCTTGATTATGCAATCTTACTCACAACCACCCCTCTTGTACACTCAAACAGTCTCTATTTTGACCTATGACACTGTATTGTTATCAAATCATTTCTTGATCTTGATCTTGTTTTGTTGTGAGTTTCCGTATGTTCTACCTGTATGTTACCTGTATGTTAACCCATTTATCTATTGTGCAGCGCTGCGTAATATGTTGGCGCTTTATAAATACAATAAATAATAATAATAATTTGGGTAGTTTTGAGAGGGTGGGATGTAAACAATAGGTTTATAATGTAAATGTGTGTTGATCTTTATTTTTTTTTACTTGTAGTTGTAGTATTACTTTTTGGCCACAAGATGGCGGCCATGAGTTTGTTTACATGATGTCACTCTAAGCGTAACATACGCTTAGAGAGACGCATGGGGGAGGTAACAGCCAGAAAAGGCGCAGCTTCCGAGAGAAGCTGTTGCTTTTTCAGCGGGGGGAGAGGAATCAGTGATCGGGCACCATAGCCCGATTCACTGATTGCCTGGCTAACGAACCGCGGGCCGGGAGCGCGCGTGCACGCGCGATCGGCCGCAGGAGCGTGCGGTAGCGCGCATGGTTCCTGGACGTAGTTTCTACGTCCAGGAACCAAAATAGGTTAAAGTCAGATCTGACAAGACTAGCTGCATGCTTGTTTCTGGTGTTATTCAGATACTACTGCAGAGAAATAGACCAGCAGGCAGGGTCGGACTGGGACACTAAGGGCCCTTTTCCACTAGCGCGTTTGCGCTAGCTGAATCGCAAAACCGCAAACCGCTAGCGATTTTACAATCGCTACGGTTTGCTTTTTAACATAGGAATCGCGGTAGGTCATTTCCACTACCGCGATTCGTTTTTTACTTGATCGCGATCGCGCCGCGGAGCGACTTTTGCCGCCATTTTGCTATGCAGTGCATAGCATAGCAAAATCGAGGCCGCAAACGTTGGGAAAACGGCGGAATTGCGATTCAGCAATCGCTAGCGTTCAGAGCGAACGCTAGCGACCGCTAGTGGAAAAGGGCCCTAAGGGCCCACCAAGGAAGTTTCAGCCTGGGGCCCACCCCCTATCCTCCTCCTCCCCTCCTCCATCCCCTCTCCTCCCCCCCCCCCCATTTTGGGCTCACATACACATGTACTCTACACATTTTGCATGACTTTATGGTAGGGAATAGATTGTGAGCACTTCTGAGGACAGTCTCCAACAGTAATATGTCCACATGCGCGCAGCAAAAATAAATAGGTGTCACCACGCACTGGAACATCAGCGTGGTCATGATGAGTCATGGGCAGACTTAAAAAAAAAAAAAAACAAGACACAAAATAAGTAGCGGTGTTATTCACAGAGATTAGGTCTGACCAGATACATTTTAGATAAAATATTCAAGTAGTTACATGCCTCATGATAAATTATCAAGTAGTCAAATGCAGATTTTCACACAAAATGCAATCAGTTTGGCGGCAGATACCCCCACAAATTGCAATCAGGTTGGTGGCAAATACCCCCACAAAATGCAATCAGGTTGGTGGCGGATACCCCCACAAAATGCAATCAGGTTGGTGGCAGATACCCCCACAAAATGCAATCAGGTTGGTGGCAGATACCCCCACAAAATGCAATCAGGTTGGTGGCAGATACCCCCACAAATTGCAATCAGGTTGGTGGCGGATACCCCCACAAAATGCAATCAGGTTGGTGGCGGATACCCCCACAAAATGCAATCAGGTTGGTGGCAGATACCCCCACAAAATGCAATCAGGTTGGTGGCAGATACCCCCACAAAATGCAATCAGGTTGGTGGCAGATACCCCCACAAAATGCAATCAGGTTGGTGGCAGATACCCCCACAAAATGCAATCAGGTTGGTGGCAGATACCCCCACAAAATGCAATCAGGTTGGTGGCAGATACCAACACAAAATGCAATCAGGTTGGTGGCAGATACCCCCACAAAATGCAATCAGGTTGGTGGCAGATACCCCCACAAAATGCAATCAGGTTGGTGGCAGTTACCCCCACAAAATGCAATCAGGTTGGTGGCAGATACCCCCACAAATTGCAATCAGGTTGGTGTCACGTACCCCCACAAAATGCAATCAGGTTGGTGGCAGATACCCCCACAAAATGCAAGTTCCCCCCCAGTTTGGAAGGGGGGCAGCAGGCACAGGTTGGCAGGGAAGCCTCCCCGACCTCACCAAGGGGCCCCCCCTTCCGCACTCCCCCTCCCTCCAAAATAGCAGCCAGCAGCGGCAGCGAGCGCAGGAATCACTTACCATTCGAGAGTCAGATCCATAGCTCTGCGTGCCGCTGGCTGGTCTGGCCTCCTGCACTGCACTGTCCAATCACGCTCTCACAGGAAGTACTGTGAGAGCGTGATTGGACAGTCAGTGCAGAAGCCCAGACCAGCCAGCGGCACGCAGAGCTATGGATTTGACTCTCAGTGGGTAAACTATTCCCTGCTGCTGCCGCTGGCTGGGGGGGCCCTAGGTGAGGGAGGCTTCCTCCCCTCCCCGCCGCTCTGTGCCCACTTTCCCCCTTCCTGCGCTAGCCCCCCTCCTTTTCAGCATTGGGGCCCCCAGGAGGCGGGGCGGCCGGGGCCCACCGATGGGACATCCGCACTTTGGTGGCTCATTACGAGCCTGCCAGCAGGGCTGCCAGGCAACTGGTATTGATTAAAAGGAAATAAATATGGCAACCTCCGTATACCTCTTACTTCAGTTCCCCTTAAAATAGCAGCACATTGATCTGGTGATCTCTCAGAAAGTTCTTATAGTTCCATCTGCTGGTGATCTGGGGAACTGCACAGTTCTCAACAACAAGGGAGACATCTGCTGGTTGACAGTGGAAGTTCACAGCAAAGTTCACTAGTGACGTCACCAATAGGACAACAGAGCCTCAGATCCTGACATTATAGTTCCACCTGCTGGTGATCCGGGGAAGTGCACAGTTCTCAGCAACAAAGGAGACATCTGCTGGTTGACAGTGGAAGTTCACAGCAAAGTTCACTAATGATGCCACCAGCAGGACAACAGAGGCTCAGATCCTGACAGCATGTGCACACGAGGTGGGCAGGTGAGCGCGTGCGGACATGTGGCGGTGAGAGAGAGCTAGAGTCTGTTTTTAAACGGGCTTAGGTCTACTAGTGAAAACTATAATAATTTTTGTTTCATAATTTTATTAGGTTTTCTTCATCTCCTTTTAAGAAATATTTTAAAATTAGATAATGTTTTAATAGAGCTGTACAGAAAATGGGGGGCTCCAGCTTCAAATTTGGGGGGGGCACAACGATGGCTGGCTGGTGGGGCTTTAGATATTTTTTGCCTAACATAAAATTAAGGCTAAATAGTTCAGCAATGAAGGGAATCAAATGTAAACATCATAAACAGAAATCAGACGCTTTTGAGGAGAGCAGATTGGCCAAATGATGGTGCTGTTATTAAATAAAAGTTAATAAAAATATAAGTGTCATCCACATACATTAATTACAAGAAATCTTGCAAGAATTGTGAGGTATTTGTGGCAAATAAATACAAATCTTTGGTTTACATAATGCCTGCGAGATGGAGAGGTTTTTTTTACAGACCTATCCTGTTCACTGTACAGGTAGTTCCTGGTTTACGAACGCCCAACTTACCAATGACCCACCGATACGAACGGCCGCCGACCCGCCGCGATAACGTCACACAACCGGGGACTACCTCTTCTGCTGCCGTTTTTAAAGCAGAGTAGGCGCAGCGTAAGGCAGATAGGGGACATCTCACCTGTTCCACGATGGTGTAAGGTCCCAGAGTGCTGCCCGGAAGCTGCGCGGCCCGTCCTCTGTCTTCGTTAACTGTCCCCCCGGCGGGTTCACATGTGTCGCATAATGACGCAATCAGGAAAAGACCCCTTGTGGTGGTGCCTCCTGATGCGTCATTATGCGACGCATGAGAAGCCGACCGGGGGACAGTGAATGAAGAGAGAGGACGGGCCGCGCAGCTTCCGTGCTGCACGCTGGGACCTTCTACCGCCGTGGAACAGGTGAGATGTCCCCTATCTGCTTTCTGCTGCGCCCACTCTGCTTGTAGAATGGGGGCAAAGGTGGCTGGCACAGCGTCCCGACTTAAGGACGGATTCAGGTTAAGAACGAACCACAGTCCCTATCTCGTTCGTTAACCGAGAACTACCTGCACGCTGCTGGAGCCTGTAAACAGTTAACTTTTTGTTGCTAACAGGGAGGCAGCACTCGGGAGGGGGGGGGGGGGGTAGATGGGCACAGTGATTCACAAGGGTTGCCAGTGCCCCAGTTTTCCTCCAGTGTATTGCCACTCATGTATACAGAGAAATGTAAAGGATTCACAAACTTCAAAGCACTTCTGTATATATGGATGATGAAGAAATTAGGACTTTTGGATAGTATAATTATCTTCATAAACTGTATTGTGGTGCCATCTTGTGGCCAAACAAATCATGATGTGGACAGGTAATAAATAGAAGAGAAGTAGCAAGGATGTTGGGGGCAGGAATATATTTAGTGATGGAAAAAAAGTAAGGGAGGCTGGTCAACAGGTGATAGAGAAAGTATTAAGAAGGCATACAATAAATATAAAAAATAGTAATCCTAGGCATTCCCCTGCTCTCTATTAGTACATAGACATTCTGTTACCAACGTGTCAGATATCTCCTGATGCATGTCTTAGCGGCAAAATCCTCTATACTATTACGAAAGCCACCTCACGTTTTTTCACTATCACACTAATCCAATATCCTTGTAGTCCAGCAGGGATCGAATGTGACGAACAGCTAAAAATATAACAAGTGGTCTAACGCTTTCCCTCTCAATACTACCATTCATTCAACCCTCCCCTCCCCCCCCCCCCCCTTCCCAAATCCCTCCGCCACACCTGCACTAGGCCTTAAAGGGACCCTGAGCACAAAAAAAAAAATGAAACTGGTACTTACCTGGGGCCTCCTCCAGCCCACCGTAGGTCTCGAGGTCCCCCGACATCCTCCTGGCTTCTCTTCCGGTCCCGCTGGCACCTCCGTTACTGGCGACTTTTGGGCTGAAGGTCGGCCGGTTCTTCCTGAACGGAGATGCTCCACATCAACATGCTAGCCACTGCGAATCATTGTGCCGGCCGGCCTGGCAGTCCTGCACATGCGCGGTTTTCTAACTCTGAACCGCGTACGCGCAGGACTGTCACATCAGCTGGCGTGATGACACATAGCGGCTGGCATGATGACGTGGAGCATCTCCGTTCAGTAAGAACCGGCCGACCCTCAGCACGAAAGTCGGCGGTAACGGAGGAGAGGAGAAGACCAGGAGAGGAGCCAGGAGGTCACTGGGGGTATACACTCAAAATCAGCTAAGCGCTTCCTTTTTTTGCTGTGTGACCTCCTTCTTCAGCAAACTGTCATGGTCATCTACACCTCCACCAGGAACACCCTGTGTGATCCAAACTCACCAGATATGGTGGGCCATATATTACAGTGGCCTTTCACACTTCTGGGGCATTAACAGGCTCCCCACGCCCTCTAATTCTCCTCTTCTTAAAACACCATCACCTCACTTTTCTTCAATACTCAGCGGCATATATTTCCATAGACATATACCTCAATGACAATAAAACGCTTTCATTGCGCAGTATAGTTAAAAAACAATGTACTTTATTCCGATGTTACACTCACATTTAGCAGGGTTTGGTCAAGCATGTGGAGTTATTAACGGGCTCCCCCCCTCCCTCCCCCCCCCCCCGTGCAGTCTCCCGGGCTGACCGCCGTGTAGTTGTTAATTAGGGTGCGCGTTCGCTTCCACCGCCAGCCTCCCTCCGCTAGACGCGAGACTCCTTCCGCATGTGGCTCCTCCCAACTAGTTTCGTCACGTCACGTGACTCATTCAGGGGATGGAGCCTTCATGCGGTGTTACGCTTATATCCAGTGCGCTCAGCTCCGCCCCGCCAGACGCATCCCCTCCGCATCGTTTGTCCCGGAGCCCGGAAGCCCACACTATCCACCATAAAACTTTATTAGCACAAGCACAATTCCAATAATAGAAGTAATTATACAATAAAAACGAATAAAAAATACATAAGTCCACATGCTGTTCCCATTATTCCATTCTAACTAATACACAATGTTGGGACCAACATGTTATCATAAGGTTTGGCATTATATTCAATGTATAGCCAGACATGATGAGCAGGACTTCCCTTACCAATCTATATTACTCTAATCATCATAGAACATAGCAATATTCCCCATCAATAGCATCCACCCCCCTCTTGACGACCAGCTAACGCCGATTGGCGTAAACTGGTCGTCTGCGGGTTACCATGGAAACGGCCGCTCGATCGAGCGGCCTTTCCATGTCAGTTCACGGAGGGTGTCTCCGTGAACAGCCGGAGAGCCGCCGATCGCGGCTCTCCGGCAAAATGTAAACAGGCGGGGAAGAAATCCCCGCTGTTTACACCATACGGCGCTGCTGCGCAGCAGCGCCGTAAGGCAGATCGGCGATCCCCGGCCTCTGATTGGCCGGGGATCGCCGGCATATGAGAGGCTGAAGTCTATCCTTCAATGCGCAGGACGGAACTCCGTCCTGCGCATTACGGAGAGAGGGAGGGAGGGAGGTAAGGAGGCAGAGGGCGGAAATGGCTGCGGAGGGGGGCTTTGAGAAGCCCCCCCCGCAAAACGCAGATGGCCAGCGGCGATCAGACCCCCCCAGCAGGACATCCCCCTAGTGTGGAAAAAAGGGGGGTAGTCTGATCGCCGTGCTGCACTCCTGATCGGTGCTGCGGGCTGTAGAGCCCCCGCAGCACCGATCAGTGAAAAATCCCCTGGTCGGCAAGTGGTTAATCCCATATTGGTTAGAATTAAAAAAAGCTCAGAGTCCAGCTCCCCAGTCATAACCACACTCCAAAACCAAGATCCCCACTTCATAAAATCTCCACCCCTAAACATACATTGGGATAAGTATTATGTTGTTAACTATCATCTATAAAGCAATTGAGGTCTACCTCTATATTCATTCCCTTAGGTTGTAGGGTCTCCATATTGAAGATCCATTTTGTTTCTTGTCTCGATAATATTCTAATCCTATTTCCCCTTCTCCATGGCACATTAACCTTCTCAATCCCACAAAAATGAAGTCCAGCCGGATTGCAATTATGCACCCTCCTAAAATGTTCTGATACGCTATGTCCCCTTACCCCCTTCCTAATATTCCTAACATGTCCCCCCATCCTTTCATGTACAGTTCTTTTTGTTCTTCCAATGTACTGTATGCCACACTCACACCACAATAAGTACACCACCCCCCTTGTGTGACATGTGATATTTTGATGAATCTTAAATGATTTCCCATTGTGATAAGATACAACATTTTCCGTCCTTTCTCCTTTTGCCTCCCTACATGGGAGACATCCACCACATGGGAAGAAACCTTTTCTCTGCCAGGGTGCTAAATCAGGTGTACGGGGTGGATTAACACAACTGGGTGCAACCAAAGATTTAAGGTTATGGGCCTTTCTATAAATCATTTTTGGTCTCTCTGGCAGCACACTTTTAAGCGTGTTGTCTTCCAGCAGAATTCCCCAATGTTTATTCATGATTTTCTCTATTATGCGAAATTGGCCACTAAAATCCGTAATAAAGGCTGTATGGTAGTTTTCATTCCCCCTTTCTCTAGAGCCACTTTCCACCAAGGCCCTAGTATCCCTCCTTCCCACTTCCATCATAGTTCTTTGTAATTCTACCTCATCATACCCCTTATCACAAAATCTATTTATCAAAGTCTGTGATTGCTCAGTATAGTCCTTCAGTTCACTACAGTTTCTCCTCATCCTCACCATCTGGCCCCTCGCTATTCCACCAATCCATTTTGGGTGATGATTGCTTTCTGTGGGTATATACCCATTTCTATCGGTGTCTTTAAAGTGACTTTTAGTGATTAATCGATTACCCATTTTCCTAATATTCAAATCCAAAAAAGTTATTTCTTTGTTATCAAAAATGACGTTAAGCTCAATATTCCATGAGTTATTATTTAACTTAGTGATAAACTCATTCAGTGATTCCACACCGCGTACGTACAAAAAGGGCGCCTGGACAAAAAGGGCGCGGGGTGTAAACTCTAAATAATAATTAATCATTAATAGGGTTTATAAATATAGTGTGCTATATTTCGTTTACAAATAATGTTTAACAAAATTATAAATCATTAAATAATGTTTATGAAATCGGAAATTGTGAAAACGTTAATCTTCCCTGTTTCAAAAGTTAAACTTATAATTACGTTTATAAAAAAACCAATAATATATGTTTAATTGTTATAATTGTATATTATTGTGAATAACCGTCATTTATGGTTTGTTGTTATAATAAAATTTGAAAATATTGTTTATAAAGATGATATAAATATAACTACGTTCGTAATAAATGTTGTAATACATTAGTAATTATTACTAAAATTTTACTAAAACTATACCTAAGCCTACTCTTACACAGAACCCTACCTGTACCTATCCCTAACCCCTAGACTCCCCTGTTGGTGCCTAAACCTAAGACCCCCCTGTTGGTGCCTAAACCTAAGACCCCCCTGTTGGTGCCTAAACCTAAGACCCCCCTGTTGGTGCCTAAACCTAAGACCCCCCTGTTGGTGCCTAAACCTAAGACCCCCCTGTTGGTGCCTAAACCTAAGACCCCCCTGTTGGTGCCTAAACCTAAGACCCCCCCCTGTTGTTGCCTAAGTACCCCTCCCTGTACCTACCCCTAACCCCTAGACCCCCCTATTGGTGCCTAAACCTAAGACCCCCCTGTTGGTGCCTAAACCTAAGACCCCCCTTTATTATGTGGATAATAATGTTTTACTAATTGTGGATTCAAAAAAAAATTTGCAATTTACGTTACGTACTGATCGCTTTATTTTGTGAATAATAATGTTTTACAAACAGTAAGAGATAAAACTTTAAATAATGTTTTAATTATTTAAATAAGATAAATATGTTTATTATTTTCATAAACGTTATTCGGCACGGGTGCATTTTATAAACGTAAATCACCACAAGTTCAGTTATAAATCATTAAACATCGCCGGGCGCCGTTTGTAAACTTTATTTAGCTCCTGGCGCCGTTTATAAACTTTATTTAGCTCCGGCGCCCTTTTTTCCTACTCGGCGCCCATTAAACGCTATTTATTATGGGAGTGAATGGCGGCGCCCTTTTTGTCCACTAGCGGCATGCGCCCTTTTTTCCCAGCTCCTTCCACACCACCCTCCCACAACCAAAACAGGTCATCTATGTATCTTGACCAGTGTGAGAAGAGTGGTGTGCGCTTGTGTTCAATTATGCCTTCTTCCCAATGTGCCATGAATAGGTTTGCCAGACACGGGGCAAATCCCGCCCCCATGGCACAACCCCTAATTTGTATATAATACTCCCCCTGGTGCCAAAAATAATTCTAAAATAATTCTAAAATAAATACAGTGGTGTGAAAAACTATTTGCCCCCTTCCTGATTTCTTATTCTTTTGCATGTTCGTCACACTTAAATGTTTCTGCTCATCAAAAACCATTAACTATTAGTCAAAGATAACATAATTGAACACAAAATGCAGTTTTAAATGATGGTTTTTATTATTTAGTGAGGAAAAAAAGTCAAAACCTACATGGCCCTGTGTGAAAAAGTGATTGCTCCCCTTGTTAAAAAATAACTTAACTGTGGTTTATCACACCTGAGTTCAATTTCTGTAGTCACCCCCAGGCCTGATTACTGCCACACCTGTTTCAATCAAGAAATCACTTAAATAGGAGCTATCTGACACAGAGAAGTAGACCAAAAGCACCTCAAAAGCTAGACATCATGCCAAGATCCAAAGGAATTCAGGAACAAATGAGAACAAAAGTACTGTAATTGAGATCTATCAGTCTGGTAAAGGTTATAAAGCCATTTCTAAAGCTTTGGGACTCCAGCAAACCACAGTGAGAGCCATTATCCACAAATGGCAAAAACATGGAACAGTGATGAACCTTCCCAGGAGTGGCTGGCTGACCAAAATTACCCCAAGAGCGCAGAGAAAACTCATCCGAGAGGCCACAAAAGACCCCAGGACAACATCTAAAGAACTGCAGGCCTCACTTGCCTCAATTAAGGTCAGTGTTCACAACTCCACCATAAGAAAGAGACTGGGCAAAAACGGCCTGCATGGCAGATATCCAAGGCGCAAACCACTTTTAAGCAAAAAGAACATTAAGGCTCGTCTCAATTTTGCTAAAAAAACATCTCAATGATTGCCAAGACTTGTGGGAAAATACCTTGTGGACCGCCGAGACAAAAGTTGAACTTTTTGGAAGGTGCGTGTCCTGTTAAATCTGTCGTAGAAGTAACACAGCATTTCAGCAAAAGAACATCATACCAACAGTAAAATATGGTGGTGGTAGTGTGATGGTCTGGGGTTGTTTTGCTGCTTCAGGACCTGGAAGGCTTGCTGTGATAGATGGAACCCTGAATTCTACTGTCTACCAAAAAATCCTGAAGGAGAATGTCCGGCCATCTGTTCGTCAACTCAAGCTGAAGCGATCTTGGGTGCTGCAGCAGGACAATGACCCAAAAGACACCAGCAAATCCACCTCTGAATGGCTGAAGAAAAACAAAATGAAGACTTTGGAGTGGCCTAGTCAAAGCCCTGACCTGAATCCTATTAAGATGTTGTGGCATGACCTTAAAAAGGCAGTTCATGCTAGAAAACCCTCAAATAAAGCTGAATTACAACAATTCTGCAAAGATGAGTGGGCCAAAATTCCTCCAGAGCGCTGTAAAAGTCTTGTTGCAAGTTATCGCAAACGCTTGATTGCAGTTATTGCTGCTAAGGGTGGCCCAACAAGTTATTAGGTTCAGGGGGCAATTTCTTTTTCACACAGGGCCATGTAGGTTTTGAGTTTTTTTCTCACTAAATAATAAAAAAACATCATTTAAAACTGCATTTTGTGTTCAATTATGTTATCTTTAACTAATGGTTAACGGTTTTTGATGAGCAGAAACATTTAAGTGTGACAAACATGCAAAAGAATAAGAAATCAGGAAGGGGGCAAATAGTTTTTCACACCACTGTAGTATTTATTTGTTTGGCATCTCATCATTCTTCCTGAAGTAGTGTTCAACCGCCTCAAGGGCCAGACGGTGAGGGATGTTCGTACGTATACAGGGATGAGACATCCCCTGTTACCAATATGGTATTTTCCGTTGGTATCATCCTTTCAATTTTATTCAACATGTGTTTAGTGTCTTTAATAACATGGGGCAATTGATCTACCAATGGCTGTAAAAAGTGATTGAGGTATTTCCCCACTTTATGAGTCACAGACCCCAGCCCACTAATTTTTGGCCTTCCAGGTGGCTCTGTCCTATTTTTGTGGATTTTAGGTACCTGGTAGATAATTGGTACTCTCGGTGCTGTGGGAATTAGATATGAAAACTCCTGATCATTGAGGATCCCCTCATCGAGACCCCCTTTCAATATTTTCCTTAGTTCTTCCAGGTGCTCTTGAGTGGGGTTTCCTCTTAGCTTTTTATATGTACTTGTGTCATTTACCAGCCTATCCAGTTCCTTCATGTATTGGTCCTTATTAAGGACAACCACCCCTCCTCCCTTATCAGCTGCTCTGACAACCAATTTTTTTTCCTCCAATAGATCTCTTGCTATCTCCCTCTCCCGGTTATATTTTCCCTCAGGTATCTTTCTAATGTCAGCCTCCACCATCTTTTTAAAGATATCAATGGATTTACTGTTAGTCTGTGGGTTAAAAGTAGATGGATTTCTCAACCCTGAATGTTGATATACATCGATTACATTGGCCCTGCTATTAGGACCCTCCCGCTGGGCAAAATATTTCTTTATATTGAGCTTTCGAGTGAACCTCTGTAAATCTATATAAGTATTGAACTTATGAAGTCCATTTTTAGGGGCATACTTCAGTTCTTTATCAAGTAGTCTTATCTCCTCTCCCTAGCACCGTCCCACTAAGGTTGTAGATACCCTCTCCTCCTAAAACCTTCTTCTTTTGTATTCTCCTTCCTCCCCTGGATCCTCGTCTGCACCTCTTTTCCTGTCTCCCCTGGGGGTTCCCAAATCTGGTCTCTCTCCCTCCCCCCCTCCCCCCCTCCCCCTGCTGGGCTCTCCACCTTTGGGGCGATCTCCTCCCCCTCCAACCTTCCTCTAAAAAAGGCTGGTACCGTTGTTCGTTTCTGATTGGATCATATCTATTATGTGTAGGGACATTCTTCCTGTTATACTCACCTCTTTGTGGGTGCTGATTATAACCACTTCTCCTATAATTTGGGGGGGGGGGTTTGGGGGTCCCCAATATTTATTGGGTGGGGTACGTGGGTTTCCCCTTGGTGTTCTGGGGTTATGGTATTTATTTGGAGTTCTGGGTGCATAATATTTTGGGGGTTCCTCCTGCACTCCATCATAAGTGGGGGGTTCTTGGATTACTACCTCCTTCTTTTTAAGGTTTTGGCATCTATATGCCGTTTTATTTGCAAATGCTTCCACATCTTTCTCATATCTGAATTTTCTGTCAACAATAATACTTTTTTCAGAGTGGGTTAGGGAATCACAGAGTTTCTGCGAAAATTTCTTATATTCTTCTGTTTCTTTATAAGGATCTACTTTGATTTTTATCTCCTCAATCTCTTTCGCTATCCTCTCTAATCTGGCTGTCTTCCTCTTAATGCTCAATTTGACCATGAGTAGCCCGCACTGAGTCAGGTTGTCCTCCCATTCTTTATTGTTACTTTCATTCTCCTCCCCATCATCTGGTAATATGTCCCACCTGTATTTTTTTGGGACATACCCTTTTGATGCATATTTATTCAATATAGCAATGTCCCACCAAGTGGTTTGTTCCTTGGTCATATTATGCTGCAATTTCCTAAAATTATCTTCTAAGGTGTTTTCTTGTGCATTCACTTGATTCCCCAGAGCATCATCCACATTTATGTGCCTAGTTCTTCTATATTCAAATACATCCATTTCCCAGCTGCTGTATATCAAACCCACAGGATAAAATCGTATACACAAAACACACAGCGCTTAGGATAATTAACCACTACCAATATGGTTTAAGATTAAATGAATGCACAAAAATCAATATGATTAACTAAATCGGCCAATGTGGTCTATATATTTCCAAAAAACAAAAGTCCTGGGAGTCGTGACCAATTATCATCCAAAAGACCTAGTATCAAAGTCCCAGACAAAAGGTACGCTGCTGCTCCTAGGAATGAGTTAATTCCCCCCTTCAGATATACACTCAAAATCAGCTAAGCGCTTCCTTCTTTTGCTGTGTGACCTCCTTCTTCAGCAAACTGTCATGGTCATCTACACCTCCACCAGGAACACCCTGTGTGATCCAAACCCACTAGATATGGTGGGCCATATATTACAGTGGCCTTTCACACTTCTGGGGCATTAACAGGCTCCCCACGCCCTCAAATTCTCCTCTTCTTAAAACACCATCACCTCACTTTTCTTCAATACTCAGCAGCATATATTTCCATAGACATATACCTCAATGACAATAAACCGCTTTCATTGCGCAGTATAGTTAAAAAACAATGTACTTTATTCCGATGTTACACTCACATTTAGCAGGGTTTGGTCAAGCATGTGGAGTTATTAACGGGCTCCCCCCCGTGCAGTCTCCCGGGCTGACCGCCGTGTAGTTGTTAATTAGGGTGCGCGTTCGCTTCCACCGCCAGCCTCCCTCCGCTAGACGCGAGACTCCTTCCGCATGTGGCTCCTCCCAACTAGTTTTGTCACGTCACGTGACTCATTCAGGGGATGGAGCCTTCATGCGGTGTTACGCTTATATCCAGTGCGCTCAGCTCCGCCTAGTGATGGGCGAACAGTGTTCGCCACTGTTCGGGTTCTGCAGAACATCACCCTGTTCGGGTGATGTTCGAGTTCGGCCGAACACCTGACGGTGCTCGGCCAAACCGTTCGGCCACATGGCCGAACTAAGAGCGCATGGCCGAACGTTCCCCGAACGTTCGGCTAGCGCTGTGATTGGCCGAACGGGTCACGTGGTTCGGGCCCGAACGCGCTCTGATTGGCCGAACGGTCACGTGGTTCGGGTAAATAAATACCCGAACCACGTCATATCTCCGCCATTTCTCTGTGGGTTTAGCTTTGGGTAGGCAGGCAGGGTAGTTCGCTCTCCAGCCACGCTAGCCAGGGTCCCCCCCAGTCATTGTGTGTCGCTGCTGGGAACAGTAGTACACCGCTCGCTCAGCCACACTATATAGCATTCTGTTTACTGCCACTCTGTGTACCTCGCTCAGCCACACTATATAGCATTCTGTTTACTGTTCTGTGTCTGCTGGGAATAGTAGTACACCGCTCGCTCAGCCACACTATATAGCATTCTGTTCACTGTTCTGTGTCTGCTGGGAATAGTGGTACACCGCTCGCTCAGCCACACTATATAGCATTCTGTTTACTGTTCTGTGTCTGCTGGGAATAGTGGTACACCGCTCGTTCAGCCACACTATATAGCATTCTGTTTACTGTTCTGTGTCTGCTGGGAATAGTGGTACACCGCTCGCTCACCCACACTATATAGCATTGTGTTTACTGTTCTGTGTCTGCTGGGAATAGTAGTACACCGCTCGCTCAGCCACACTATATAGCATTGTGTGTACTGCCACTCTGTGTACACGGCTCAGCCTGACTATATAGCATTGTGTGTACTGCCACTGTGCACCTCGCTCAGCCACGCTATATATAGCATTGTGTTTACTGCCACTCTGTGTACACCGCTCAGCCAGACTACATAGCATTGTGTGTACTGCCACTCTGTGTACACCGCTCAGCCAGACTCTATAGCATTGTGTGTACTGCCACTCTGTGTACACCGCTCAGCCAGACTATATAGCATTGTGTGTACTGCCACTCTGTGTACACCGCTCAGCCAGACTATATACCATTGTTTACTGACACTCTGTGTACACCGCTCAGCCAGACTATATACCATTGTTTACTGACACTCTGTGTACACCGCTCAGCCAGACTATATACCATTGTTTACTGACACTCTGTGTACACCGCTCAGCCAGACTATATACCATTGTTTACTGACACTCTGTGTACACCGCTCAGCCAGACTATATACCATTGTTTACTGACACTCTGTGTACACCGCTCAGCCAGACTATATACCATTGTTTACTGACACTCGGTGTACACCGCTCAGCCAGACTATATACCATTGTTTACTGACACTCTGTGTACACCGCTCAGCCAGACTATATACCATTGTTTACTGACACTCTGTGTACACCGCTCAGCCAGACTATATACCATTGTTTACTGACACTCTGTGTACACCGCTCAGCCAGACTATATACCATTGTTTACTGACACTCTGTGTACACCGCTCAGCCAGACTATATACCATTGTTTACTGACACTCTGTGTACACCGCTCAGCCAGACTATATACCATTGTTTACTGACACTCGGTGTACACCGCTCAGCCAGACTATATACCATTGTTTACTGACACTCTGTGTACACCGCTCAGCCAGACTATATACCATTGTTTACTGACACTCTGTGTACACCGCTCAGCCAGACTATATACCATTGTTTACTGACACTCTGTGTACACCGCTCAGCCAGACTATATACCATTGTTTACTGCCACTCTGTGTACATGGCTCAGCCAGACTATATAGCATTGTGTGTACTGCCACTCTGTGTACACCGCTCAGCCAGACTATATAGCATTGTTCACTGCCACTCTGTGTACACGGCTCAGCCAGACTATATAGCATTGCGTACTCTGCCAGTCAGTGTGTATATTGCTGGGATCAGTAATACTCCACTCACCGTCAACCACTATATGAGCTCACCATGAGTTCCTCAGAGACCTCCGCTGTGAGCAGCACTCCCAACAACAGCAACAGCCAACGCCCCACGCAAGCTATAACATCCACCCCAGCAGCCAGTGGTCAGCAGCAGCCCTCCCCGGAGGAGAACGTTGTGTCCATCGGTCCGGCGCCAGAGCGATTAATGAGGGCTGCCATTGAGGGGATGATGGGGCCTGATGTGGAGGAGGAGGTCGGGCTCAGGCCAGCATCCCAAGTTAATGTTGAGGACGATGAGGGGTCTGTGACTGTGTCTGGGGATGTTGGGGTGGCAGAGGTGGTGGGTGGGTCAGACTCAGGAGAAGAGTTGTATGATGAGGATGATGATCGGGACCATCTGTATGTGCCTCAGAGTCCGACCCCGGAAAACATGTTGTATCGTGTGTTTAGGTACTAAAATCTGCGTTCCCAGTAGTGTTGGGCGAACAGTGTTCGCCACTGTTCGGGTGCTGCAGAACATCACCCCGTTCGGGGTGACTATATAGCAGACTATATAGCATTGTGTTTACTGCCACTCTGTGTACACGGCTCAGCCACACTATATAGCATTGTGTTTACTGCCACTCTTTGTCTGCTGGGAACAGTAGTACACCGCTCACCCGCCACTGTATAGCATTGTGCTCTGTGTCGCTGCTGGCAATAGTGGTACACCGCTCACCCACCACTGTATAGCATTTCTGTACTGCCACTGTACTGCTGCCAGTCAGCGTGTACTGTAAGGATAAGTGAAATGAGGAAGAAATCCGGTGAAAGAGGGAGGGGCAAGGGAAGAGGTGTTTCCCCTGACGGTTGTGCTGGGGAGCTGTACTCCACGGCGGCGGCCCCCCACAATGACATATGACGAGTTTGAGGAGATGGAAGAGGAGGGTATGGACAATGTGGACATAGACCCAGATTTTGTTTGTGAACGAGAACATCGCCGTCGTAGCAGCAGCACAGATGAGTCTGTTGAAGAACCCACTGCTGCACGAGTTCGCCTTGTGCCACAAGGTAGGCGGCGCGCAATTTCAGGCACCACAAGCGTGGAAGTTCAAGTGAGAGGCAAAAGAGGCGCAAACAGAAATCGCCAGCAAGGCAGGTGCTCCAAATTCTGGGCTTTCTTTGAAGACTGCACTGAGGATGTTACCATGGCGATTTGCAAGGTGTGCAAGACCCGCCTGAGCAGGGGGAAAAGTATTAACAACCTCTCCACCACCAGCATGAGCCGCCACATGCTATCCAAACATCCCACTCTGTGGGCAAACGCGGCAGGACAGGGTACCACCAGCAACACTGCCTCCCTTGGGTTCACCAGACTCACCACCAGACCCGCCTCAGCAGCAGCAGTAGCCCAGCCATTGCGTGGTTCAAAACATTCCAAAAAATCAGATGACGCTGACACTGTCACTTTCCGGAGTAGTGCTCTTGAGGTCTCCCAGTGTTCATCAAACACAACAACCAACAGCCCTTCGTTGTGCAGCCCTACGGTTCAGTTGTCTGTCTCGGAGATGTTTGAGCGCAAGAGGAAATTGCCAGCAAATGACCCCCGGGCCGTGGCAGTAAGAGCCAGCATAGCCAAGCTTCTGGCCTGCGAAATGCTGCCATATCGAGTGGTGGAGACAAACAGCTTCAAGGGCATGATGTCAGTGGCCATCCCACGTTACGTGGTTCCCAGCCGCTACCACTTTGCGCGCTCTGCAGTGCCTGAGTTGCATGAGCACGTGGTCAGCAAAATAACCCGAAGCTTGAAGAATGCCGTTGCCTGCAAGGTTCACGTATCCGCCTCTCCACAGAAAATGCAGACCGTCTGACTCAAATTAAAATGAATCAATCCTGGATTGGAAATGACTACGCAACACTCCAGGACCCCAACCAAGTAACATGACCAATGAACATCTGGGATGGTTTAGCGTTTCCGGTCCCTGTTTATTGAACCTCTCATCTGTATTACATTTATGACTGCATGGCGGCAAAAAGCATTGCTGCTATATCCGCACGCTTTTTGTCCTCATGCAAGGCCTGGGTTGTTGTGTCTCAAAAAGCATGGCCTTCTCCTCCTGCGCCTGCTCCTGTTCCATCACGTGTGCTGCTGCTGCTGGGTTAGCGTTTCCGGTCCCTGTTTATGGAACCTCTCATCTGTATTACATTTATGACTGCATGGCGGCAAAAAGCATTGCTATATCCGCACGCTTTTTGTCCTCATGCAAGGCCTGGGTTGCGTCTCAAAAAGCGTGGCCTTCTCCTCCTGCGCCTCCTCCTGTTCCATCACGTGTGCTCTGTGCTGCTGCTGCTGCTGGGTTAGCGTTACCGGTCCCTGTTTATTGAACCTCTCATCTGTATTACATTTATGACTGCATGGCGGCAAAAAGCATTGCTATATCCGCACGCTTTTTGTCCTCATGCAAGGCCTGGGTTGCGTCTCAAAAAGCGTGGCCTTCTCCTCCTGCGCCTCCTCCTGTTCCATCACGTGTGCTCTGTGCTGCTGCTGCTGCTGGGTTAGCGTTACCGGTCCCTGTTTATTGAACCTCTCATCTGTATTACATTTATGACTGCATGGCGGCAAAAAGCATTGCTATATCCGCACGCTTCTTGTCCTCATGCAAGGCCTGGGTTGTTGTGTCTCAAAGCGTAGCCTTCTCCTCCTGCGCCTCCTCCTGTTCCATCATGTGTGCTCTGTGCTGCTGCTGCTGCTGCTGGGTTAGCGTTACCGGTCCCTGTTTATTGAACCTCTTATCTTTATTACATTTATGACTGCATGGCGGTAAAAAGCATGCTATCTGCACGCTTCTTGTCCTCATGCAAGGCCTGGGTTGTTGTGTCTCAAAGCGTGGCCTTCTCCTCCTGCGCCTCCTCCTGTTCCGTCACGTGTGCTCTGTGCTGCTGCTGCTGCTGGGTTAGCGTTACCGGTCCCTGTTTATTGAGCCTCTTCTCTTTATTACATTTATGACTGCATGGCGGCAAAAAGCATTGCTGCTATATCCGCACGCTTCTTGTCCTCATGCAAGGCCTGGGTTGTTGTGTCTCAAAAAGCGTGGCCTTCTCCTCCTGCGCCTCCTCCTGTTCCATCACGTGTGCTGCTGCTGCTGCTGGGTTAGCGTTACCGGTCCCTGTTTATTGAACCTCTTATCTTTATTACATTTATGACTGCATGGCGGTAAAAAGCATGCTATCCGCACGCTTCTTGTCCTCATGCAAGGCCTGGGTTGTTGTGTCTCAAAAAGCGTGGCCTTCTCCTCCTGCGCCTCCTCCTGTTCCATCACGTGTGCTGCTGCTGCTGCTGGGTTAGCGTTACCGGTCCCTGTTTATGGAACCTCTTCTCTTTATTACATTTATGACTGCCTGGCGGTAAAAACCATGTTACCTGTGCAAAGAAACATGACATTTTCAGCATTTAAAAGACAATTTTTCCTTTGAAACTTTACAATCAATTTTCTCAAAAACTATAAGCTCTTTTTGCTAAATTTTTTTCCCTCTTGTACCCACTCCCAAGGTGCACATACCCTGTAAATTTGGGGTATGTAGCATGTAAGGAGGCTTTACAAAGCACAAAAGTTCGGGTCCCCATTGACTTCCATTATGTTCGGAGTTCGGGTCGAACACCCGAACATCGCGGCCATGTTCGGCCTGTTCGGCCCGAACCCGAACATCTAGATGTTCGCCCAACACTAGCTCCGCCCCGCCAGACGCATCCCCTCCGCATCGTGCGTCCCGGAGCCCGGAAGCCCACACTATCCACCATAAAACTTTATTAGCACAAGCACAATTCCAATAATAGAAGTAATTATACAATAAAAACGAATAAAAAATACATAAGTCCACATGCTGTTCCCATTATTCCATTCTAACTAATACACAATTAGGGACCTCTGGGGGACCTCACGGACTACGGTGGGCTGGAGGAAACCCCAGGTAAGTACCAGTTTCATTTTTTTTTTTTAGTGCTAAGGGTCCCTGTAAACTATTCAGATCACGATGTCGGATAGTGAAAATATGCTCGTGACTCACGCTATTCCGTGATCACGAGGTCTTGATGAGCATCACTCTGCATTAGTAAAAGAGTGGGCTATGGGTGGTGAAAAATTCAAATCCAGCGCTGGGGGCACATCTGGCTACCTATACTGTGGGAGGGAAACCTATCTGATACTGGCCTGGGGGCACATCTGCTATCTATACTGAGGAGAGAGGGGTTACCTAATACTGAGGGCACCTCTGGCTACCTACACTGGGGGAGGGAAATATATCTGATACTGAGGGCACATCTGCTATCTATACTGAGGAGAGAGGGGCTACTTAATACTAAGGGCACCTCTGGCTACCTATACTGGGGGAGGGAAACCTATCTGATACTGGGGGCACATCTGGCTACCTATACTGGGGGAGGGAAACCTTTCTGATACTGGGGGCACATCTGGCTCCCTATACTGGGGGAGGGAAACCCATCTGATACTGGGGGCACCTCTTGCTACCTATACTGGGGGAGGGAAACCTATCTGATACTGAGGGGCACATCTGGCTACCTATACTGGGGGAGGGAAACCTTTCTGATACTGTCTGGGGGCACATCTGGCTACCTATACTGGGGAGGGAAACCTATCTGATACTGGGGGCACATCTGGCTACCTATACTGGGGGAGGCAAACCTATCTGATACTGGGGCACATCTGCTATCTATACTGAGGAGAGATGGGCTACCTAATACTGAGGGCACAACTGGCTACCTATTTTGGGGGGGCTACCTATTACTGTACTCACATCTGGATACCTATACTGGGAGACCTACCTATTACTGAGGGCACATCTTTATATCTATACTGGGGGGGGGGGGGCTACCTATCACTGATGGCATATCTGGCTACCTATTTTGGGGGGACCTACCAATTACTGATGTACTGATGGCACATCTGTATACCTATACTGGGATGGACCTACCTATTACTGAGGGCACATCTGGCTACCTATACTGGGGGGTGGGGGGACACCTATACCGAGGACACATATGCTATGTATACTGGGTCCACGCACAATTTTTTTTTTTTTGGGGGGGGGGCCCACTGTGGAATCTATCTTGTCCAGATGCAGCAAAAGAGACCCTGATCTGTCAAGATTAAATCTTCTATCAGGCAAGAATAAGAGAAATGTTGCTGTCAGGACTACAGCAATCGGTTCCCAAATGTAGAAGCAGAGCTGTACATGATGATGACAGTGCTTTGATTACACTTATTCAATCAATATGCCCTTCCATCAGCACATTGTTTCTGCCAGTCACATTCCCTGCTAGATGCTGCCACTGAAAAAAATGCTTCACTTCCCTTCAACAGAACAAGCATGAGAAAATGAAAGTTACCAGACCTATCTTTAGTATGGCTCTGGTGCCAAATGCACAATTACCCACTTTATACAGAAGACAATGAGTATTCAATCTAGTATAATAATGCTATTTTACTTAATGTTTCCAGGGAATGAATTCTAATTGCTGGCTGCACTTTCGCCCTTTTCTGTGTCCCACAAATGTGTGTCTGGCTCAGGCAGGCAGTGCACTCTTGTGGCATTAGAGTAATACTACATATCAGAGTGAGTGAGTTTTGTTACTATGCAGTGGTTTTTAGCTTGGGTCAGGGCTGGATTTATGGAATGGCCACAAATGCCCGGGCCTTCGGCGGCAGCAGGGCCGGCACTACCATAAGGGTGAAGGGGAAAATTGCCCCAGGGCCCCCACATCCATAGGGGCCCCCCAGTCTTCACCATAACCCTACTAAATCACGTAGCCGCCGGCCAGAGGCCCCCTTCCCTACACCTCCCCCCCCCCCCCGTCCCTCCCCCCCAGCAGCGTTACGAAGATGGTTTAGACAGGCACACGCTCACCTCTTCCTAGTTACAGGCATTGCATGTCCATCTTTCTTCCCTGTAGTGGTGTGGCACTCCACTTCCTGTTTCTCTATTTGGGCTCTAGTGCCCGATATGAGAAGTAGGAAGCACAGAGCAACAACACTACAGGGGAGACAGACAGATGTGCAATGCCTGGAACTTGGAGGAGATGAGTGCTGCTTCTCCCCACTGCTCTTTGTAGCACTCGGGATGGGGGGTTGGTCATTAGGGGACGCAACTGGCCAGTATACTAGTGGGGTGAGCATACATCTGGCTATTATATTGGGGAAGAGGGGGGCATATCAAACTATACTGGGGGAGGGAGGGCACATCAGGCTACTATACTGGGGGTGTATTTTATGACTGCAGGGGAGAAAAGGAATACACTATCAGATCATTTATAAATTGTGACACCAAAAAAGTAGTATATATGATACAATGCCCGTGCGGTCTGAAATACATCGGTAAAACCAAAAGAGCTCTAAAAGAAAGAGTGTTGGAGCATTTTGGCAAAATTACAGGGGGGGAAGGCAGCAGGTGTTATCTATGACCACTATAGGGACCACCATCAGAATAGAAACAGAATGAAAGGGTCCTCTGCAAAGGGAATTTATAATTTAAAAATCTCGGGGAGACGGGGTGACTTTGATGAGGTCCTTTACTGCAAAGAGGCTATGTGGATCTTCAAACTCGGGAGTGTATCTCTGGGTGGACTCAATGCAGAACTGGACCTATCCCCCTTTCTTAAGATCAATAAATACGGCTGAGGGTAATTCCCCTCGCTGGGGCCCTTGAGGAAAGGTGATGATATGAAATGATATAGATAGGTATAATATATGCAGTGGCGGCGCCAGGGGGGTGCTTGGGGGTGCTCAAGCACCCCCTAAATTTGTCCAAGCACCCCCAAAGCACCCTCTGGCATGAACTGACTTCAGGCGTCTAAGAGACGCCGAGTCAGTTCACAGCAGCAGCCCGGAGCAGCAGGCAGGGCTACGGTAAGATGGCCGCCCGAAGCCCTGCTCTGCAGACTTGGAGTCTGCAGTGGCAGGGCTTCGGGCGGCCATTTTCCCGTAGCCCTGCTCGCCGGATGCAGGCTGCTCCAGGAAGGAAGAGGATCGTGGGAGCTGAGCTGCGCGCCACAAGGAGGTCGGAAGAGGAGGAGGTCGGAACAGGAGATCTTCTGACTAGGTGAGTAAATGGGTTTTTCTTTTCTTTTTCAGGTGGTGCTGCTGATTGGGGTCAGATCTGATAAGGATTGTGCATATTGGGGTCAGATCTGATAAGGATTGTGCATATTGGGGTCAGATCTGATAAGGATTGTGCATATTGGGGTCAGATCTGATAAGGATTGTACATATTAGGGTCAGATCTGATAACGGTTGTGCATATTGGGGTCATATCTGATAACGGTTGTGCATATTGGGGTCATATCTTATAACGATTGTGCATATTGGGGTCATATCTGATAACGATTGTGCATATTGGGGTCATATCTGATAACGGTTGTGCATATTGAGGTCATATCTGATAACGATTGTGCATCTTGGGTTCATATCTGATAACGGTTGTGCATATTGGGGTCATATCTGATAACGATTGTGCATATTGGGGTCATATCTGATAACGGTTGTGCATATTGGGGTCATATCTGATAACGGTTGTGCATATTGGGGTCATATCTGATAACGATTGTGCATATTGGGGTCATATCTGATAACGATTGTGCATATTGGGGTCAGATCTGATAACGGTTGTGCATATTGGGGTCATATCTGATAACGGTTGTGCATATATTGGGGTCATATCTGATAACGATTGTGCATATTGGGGTCATATCTGATAACGGTTGTGCATATTGGGGTCATATCTGATAACGATTGTGCATATTGGGGTCATATCAGATAACGATTGTGCATATATTGGGGTCATATCTGATAATGATTGTGCATATTGGGGTCATATCTGATAATGATTGTGCATATATTGGGGTCATTGAACGTGTTTTTTGTTCAAATCTGCTCACAGCACATGTATTTTCTTGAGAAAACCTGCACAATTATGTGAATTTTCTGGGGAAAGGGTCACCAAAACTTGGGCCCTCTGTCTCTGCGTTGCACTTTTAGAGGGAACCCGAGGTGAGAATAATATTGAGGCTGCCATATTTATCTCCTT
The DNA here is from genome assembly GCF_040937935.1 of Hyperolius riggenbachi. Lineage (NCBI taxonomy): Eukaryota > Metazoa > Chordata > Amphibia > Anura > Hyperoliidae > Hyperolius > Hyperolius riggenbachi. Next base: position 101,363,175 of record NC_090648.1, read on the forward strand.
TTAAGTAGTACCAGCTGCCTAGCTGCCATGTTGGTCCTCTGCCTCTAATTCTTTCAACCATAGACCCTGAACAAGCATGCAGCAGGTCAGGGGTTTCTGACAATATTGTCAGAACTGACAAGATTAGCTGCATGCTTGTTTCTGGTGTAATTCAGTTCACTACTGCAGCCAAATAGATCAGCAGGGCTGCCAGGCAACTAAAATTGTTTAAAAGGAAATAAATATGGCAGCCACCATATCACTCTCACCCTGGGTTCACTTTAAATTACAGTTAGCCCCGCCTTCATCCGGTCATGACCGCGCCGCAGGTTGTAGCCACACCCTTTTTTTGCCGCGCCGCGCTTCGCGTGCCGCAGGTCGTCAGCTCCCCCGGGAATTGGTCCAGCACCTGCATAGCACCCCCTAAAAAAAAATCCTGGAGCCGGCACTGAATATATGGGTAAAGCATGAGAAACGTATGGACCCGCAGTGGCTGTATTGTGTCATAAAAATAAATATGTGGATGTGCCTTTAAGAGTGCGTTCATGACATGTTGCAAATGATGGACATATAGCCATATGACCTATGAGTTACAAATGAATGGTGAAAATCTGGTGGGACAATTTGGAATCATGATGGATAATATATTGGATGGTTTATAATGGGAAATGCAACTACTAGCAAGAATGTTGCTCTATGCGAAAGTTGCACTCTCCTTGTGCTTTACAGTGATCTAGAATGTCTGCTCTCTGAATGAACTATCTAGTTGCTTTGCCACTAACGCTTGCAAAATGCCTCAAATTAGTGTTGTCCGGATCATGAACGATTCAGATCTTTGATCCGAATCTCTTTTGTGAGTCGAATCATCCGAATCATCAAAATGAGCGATTTGGATCACAAAAGGGGCGGTGCCAGGAGCGACACGCCCCCTCTCAGCGGGCTGCGGGGTCCTGGAAGCAGAGCAGAGATGGATCGCTCTGTTGGAGGGGAGGCAGCCTTGCAGGGAGACAGGTAGATGAGAGAGAGGGGACATGGGTGCCACTGCCAGATATGTGTAGAGCACACATACTGGCTATAACGTGCTGCTCATTATAGGCTGCCTGTTCGTAGCTGTGCACAGTGAACACATTGGAAGCTTTTGGCTCAGCACAGCTCAGTAACTTTGCAGGCACTGTGATTGCTGTGCAATATGATCCTCCTGCACTCGGCACTAAACAGCTGCATTTATCTTCTGGGAATACTTTGGGGAATGCTTTCATTCACTGTGTGACGTTTGCATTCAGAGTATACAGATGAACATATAAGTGAAATATATGTAAAGCATAATGATTGCAGCATGTGGGTATTGTGTGCAAACAAACATTTCTGCTCCCTGCTCGTCCCTCCTCCCTTCTCTGTCCACTCCCTGCCCTCTGTCCATCTTCTCCCCTTCTCTGTGTGTCCACCTCCCTCCCCTTCTCCTGTCCTGCTAGTCATTTCACCCCGAATGCTTCCGTAGTAAAATGATCCGAGATTCGAATCAAAGATCCGGATCTTTTCAATGATCCGATTCGAATCATCCGGATCATTGAAAAGATCCGAACTTCCCATCTCTACCTCAAATACACAGTGAAACTGCCCGATGTATGGCCGTGTAAAGCAGCATCTACCAGACAGTAATAATCTGCATATGGCCCACCCTCCAAAGGGATCGCCTCTATGGCGTAGACTGACAGGGCGACAGAGAGGGAGGTGGGGCCAAGGAAGATACAAAGGATGGAACTATAGCAGTCATAGACACACCCTGATGAAACGTCCAATGAGGACCTGAAACGCGTCGGTGGGCGGAGCTAACGCTGATGCGTGTGACGCAGCACTCCTCCATACACGCTGCCTACGGGATCCCGGGCTGGCGTCCTCAGTTTGCCGGGGCATAATGCTGTGAGGAGTTTGATGGTTTACTCCAATGCACCCCTGAGCAGGACTAGAGCGGCCATATTACCAAAACCCAGGGATTCATCGAAGGGAACAGTGGCACAGCAAGATGGGTGAGACCAACCAATACTGACAAACTACACACAGCGGCAGATGTTTTGCATACAATTGACGGAACTGTATCCAGTTTGAATATAGATTATCGGATGGTGTTGCATTACTTTAGGGGCCCCCCCAACGCTGTTCCACATATGGCACAAGTATGAGAGGAGTGAGTATGCGCGGATGTATGTGATGCTGTTATAGTGTTATTTCCTGGCCAGGGTAAACTACAGCTTACATATAATTGCATTGCTTCATAGTTCACAGGCATCAAGCTGTGAATGCTCCGCAAATGGTGATTTTAAATTGTCTGGGGTAATATATTGATAATTGTTGTATTCATGGGGGACGTTTGTGGTTATTTATTAAATAAAGGTGAATTTTGGTATACATTAGAAGGCTTATGCGATCCTAATTTCCTTTATTTTAATTGATTTATGTAACATAGGGGTTTAGCCTTCCGCCATATTTCTGATTGGGGTGATGGAACCAATAATATCTACAATATAGCTGTATTTTGGATTAACAAGTACTATACTGGGGGGACTGGGGGAAGGAAGGGGGGCACATCTAACTACTATACTGGTAAGGGAGGAGGACATAGGGAAGAAATCTGGCTATTTAACTTGTGGGAGTCGTTAAGGGCACATCTGACTACTATACTGGGGGAAGAGGGGTGGGTGTCAATTGGGGCCCCCAGGCTACTTTTGCCCTGAGCCCTATTGTAGCTAGAACTGCCTTGGGTGGCAGCAGCCCAAGAGGGCACCTGGACATGAAAGAAGGGTTGCTACATATGTAGGAGGAGGCTGAAAATGGGGAGTAATGCATGACAAAGGGAAACTGAAGCTCAAGGGAGCTGTTCATGAAAGAAAGGGGCTGCTGTACATGGATTATACACATAGAAGGGGCTGCACATGGCATGGGGTAGACATTGCTGCAAAATAAATGGGAGCCGAAACATACTTGGCCTAGGGGCACAAAAAGTATAAATTTGGCCTTGGCTTGGGTATGTTACATAGGACTGAGAATGTCACTGGCTGGCCTTGGCAAAGAACCAATATGTATCACAAATGTCATCCCACTAGGCTTGATGAGTCCCAGAGACACACAGTGTTGGTGGGATGTCTGCATGCTGAAGATGCCTCTGTTAACATTCTACTGACAGCATTGTTCATTTACAGTCATTTCCTAACGGCAAATTTAATCTCAAATAGCTGAACCCCGGCCAGTCGCTTTATTTCATAAACGCAGTCCATAAGCATGTGGCAAACAGAGATGACCTCATTTCTCATAGGAAATCAGTTTGGTGGTGAAAATGACTTTTTTATTTTTGCTATTTTTTCATGAAAGCTCGTGTTCTGAGAAGTGGTGACAGTCTGGCTCACAGTGTGAGTTCTCTACAGGGACATTTAGGACTTAAAGATCCACAATGCTACCGAAAAAAACTCCTGCACTACTTCCTGACCTTCCTGATAACAATGATGTAATGCAGGCCCCACTGCTTATTGTTGAGTATTTCTCACCATCTGGGCAACCTGGGCAATTACCTCAGGGCCCTGAGCCAGCTGCCCCGCCCTCCCAGGTCACACTTTCAACTTAAAGATAAACTGTAACCAAGAATTGAACTTCATCCCAATCAGTAGCTGATAGACCCTTTCCCATGAGAAATCTTTTCCTTTTCCCAAACGGATCATCAGGGGCCTCTGTATGGCTGATATTGTGGTGAACCCCTCCCATGTTTCTGACATCACGCTGTGGGAGCCTTGTTGTATTGTGGGAAATAACATCTGTGTACAGCTGTTTCCAACTGCCAAAACAGCAAGCAGCATCTCCTTCCACACTTGCCAGCAGTAAAAAGGTCACCATGTGATACATGTCAGAATGTAAATCAGGGAGAGGAAAGATTTTACAATGGGAAAACATTGACTAAATTATTTATACATTATTGTAAAAATGAAGCACTTTTTTTTACATTATTTTCACTGGAGTTCCTCTTTAACTGCTCCTTGGGGCCTGTGCAATGTCTCTCGGCAGAGAAGGCCTTAGCTATGCCAGCAGGTGTGGCCTTCTGTCATTCTATGGTTCTGTGCACCCCCCTCTTCATCCTTCCAGGGGCACCCCTCCGCCGTGACCTGGTGCATGGGAGGATGTAATACCATACTGCCGCTAGGGATGCTCATTTGGATTCCACAGAATTGAAATTTCCAATCGGAAATCTGCATTTCTGGCTAAAACGTGGAAATCAGAGCCGGATTAAGGCTAAATGGGGCCCTAAGCAAAGTAACTGATTTGGGCCCCCCCATCATGTCGTAATAGAATCAGAAGATGCAGCTGCACAGCAATATGCCGCACACACCGGGCAGCCGAGCTACTGGTTGCTATGGGCAACAGCACGCTTTTCTCTGTGGGTGCACAATGCAGGGAATAGCAGCGGCAAAATGCAGAGTGAGAGATGAATGGCTGGGAGATTTGCACTCAGGGGCTGGGGCACCCCTGTGAAGAGGGCACCAGATATCACAGCAGCAGCACTTTCCCCCTGCATCTCCAGCCTGGCAATAGCAGAAAGCTCTGGACACCGCCAAACCGGAAGCCGTTCCCCAGACAGAATTACATAACCACTCCCACCATCGAACAACCAATTTCCTCCCAAACTAGACAGCCACCATGCAGCCTCCATCCCAGTGAATACGATAGTCCAGCAGAGAAGGCAGCCGCAGTGGGGGAGAATGACAGCACCAGATGAATCACATTCACCTATTGCGATCCAAGCAATAGAGGTCCCGTCATCCGGAGCCCATCTGTCTCCTCTAGAGTGCTGCCGCTCTGTTACTACTACTATTACTACTTCCTACTTCCTGTCTGATCTGAGAATCAGGAAGTTCAGAGCGAGTGGCTGCACTGTAGAAGAGACAGATGGGTTTCAGATGACGGGATCTCTATTGCTTGGATCATGGATAGGTGAGTGAGCGTTTGCCATCTGCTGCTATCTATCTTGCTGCAGCTGTGGTTCTCTGTGGGAAGGGAGGGTGGAGTGGGCAGCGGCAGAGCGCACAGTAGCAGGAGGGGGACCTAGGAGGAGAGCCTGGCTCTGAAGACAATCAGCAGCGCACGGCATCATTTGACAAGACAAGACAAATAACATTTATATCGCGCTTTTCTCCTGGTGGACTCAAAGCGCCAGAGCTGCAGCCACTAGGACGCGCCCTATAGGCAGTAGCAGTGTTAGAGAGACTTGCCTACGGTCTCCTACTGAATACTAGGTGCTGGCTTACTGAACAGGCAGAGCTGACATTCGAACCCTGGTCTCCTGTGTCAGCGGCAGAGCCCTTAAAGGGACTCCAAGCAGTGCCTGTGGATATGCCTTTAAGCATACCCACAACTAATTCATTACATCCTCATACCTACCAGCATGATGTTTGTAATTATATCCCCCTGGGTTCCTTATATTTCATTGCATTGTGCTGAATCGAGCTGCCAACTTTGGAGAAAAGTCGTCCTGTGGCCGTGATTTCGATCGCGAAAATATCAAAAACTGAAAGGCATAGAGCAGCCGTTTATATATCATTGGAAAGAGGAGAAAAAGAGCTTTAAAATGATATGCATCTTTCCATAGTTACTGCACTGCTCAGAGTCCCTTTAACCATTATACCATCCAGCCACCACTGACTTTGGAGAAAAGTCGTCCTGTGGCCGTGATTTCGATCGCGAAAATATCGAAAACTAAAAGGCATAGAGCAGCCGTTTATATATCATTGGAAAGAGGAGAAAAAGAGCTTTAAAATGATATGCATCTTTCCATAGTTACTGCGCTGCTCAGAGTCCCTTTAAACATTATACCAGCCAGCCACCTCTGACTTTGGAGAAAAGTCATCCTGTGGCCACGATTTCGATCGCGAAAATATCGAAAACTAAAAGGCATAGAGCAGCTGTTTATATATCATTGGAAAGAGGAGAAAGAGAGCTTTAAAATGATATGCATCTTTCCATAGTTACTGCACTGCCCAGAGTCCCTTTAACCATTATACCATCCAGCCACCGCTGACAGGATGGCAAGGGCTGGTTTATGTGCTAATGGGGCCCCTTTGACTCTGAATGGGGCCCCAAGCGACTGCTTTTGTTGCCTGGTCGGTAATCCGGCCCTGGTGGAAATCGGCTATCCGGTTTACAGCAGCTCAGTAAATTTAGCTCAATGACAGAACTCGGAAGCATTGGACCGATCAGAGAATGCAGAATTTTTCTGTGAAAATCGGATTGCCACGGTACTTTTGGACCAATTATAAGACTCGGATACTTCTGAGAATTCCTGAGTCTTGTGATTGGCCTAAAATGTCTGTGGTATTCCGATTATCATGGTAATATTCTGCAATCTCTGACACACGAGGTGACATGTGATATGATGAGATAGACGTGTATGTACAGTGCCAAGCACACAAAAAACTGGGCTGTGTTACTTTTTTTCTTTCTCTGCCAGAAATAGTTAAATATTAGGTATGTAAGTGACTGTTTGGGTCGGACTGCTTCAGACTATAGCATAACCCTCAATAATAAGTAATTACAGCCATAAAACACTTTCCTGTCAGTAAATGGCTTTTGAGAGCAGGAAAGAGATAAAGAAGTGTCAATAACTCATAGATTTGGGCTCTGGCATACTTCAATGAAGGTGTCATTGAGCAGAGACCATGAAGCAGTAAAAACTTAAAAACTAGATTTAAATATAAAATAAAATTGTGGGATATCTAAAAAAATCATTTTTAGGAGAGGGAGGACAGATAGAATTGTTTTTCTCATCAGATTATTTTCACCTTGTATGTCCTTTAAGCAGGGGTGAGCCTGGGGTGCCTGGCACCTGGGTGCAAGATTTTCTCTGGCGCCTATGGGAGTGGTTAAATTAACCGCGCCCAACCACATAACCACACCCATGTCCTGCCTAATCACACCCACACCTTCCACCTCTTTATGCATGCATGTGATACCCCATTCCTACCCCTCTTTCATGCATAGCAATGACTCAATCCATTTTCCAATCTAAAGATACATACCGGTGCACCGGGGATATCGTATTGAGGGCAGTGGCGCACAATAGTCCACATGGTGGAGGGCCGGCCGACCACAAAATGCAATCTTATTGGCAGCAGATTTCCCCACAAATGCAATATTATTGGCAGCAGATTTCTCCACAAATGCAATGAGAATTGGCATCAGATTTCCATACAAATGCAATCTTATTGGCAGCAGTCGATTTCCCCACAAATGCAATCTTATTGGCAGCAGTCAATTTCCCCACAAATGCAATCTTATTGGCAGCAGTCGATTTCCCCACAAATGCAATCTTATTGGCAGCAGATTTCTCCACGAATGCAATGAGAATTGGCAGCAGATTTACCCACAAATGCAATCTTAATGGCAGCAGATTTCCCCACAAATGCAATCTTATTGGCAGCAGTCGATTTCCCCACATGCGCACAATAGTCCACATGGTGGAGGGCCGGCCGACCACAAAATGCAATCTTATTGGCAGCAGATTTTCCCACAAATGCAATATTATTGGCAGCAGATTTCTCCACAGATGCAATCTTAATGGCAGCCAGATTTCCCCACAAATGCAATCTTAACGGCAGCCAGATTTCCCCACAAATGCAATCTTAACGGCAGCCAGATTTCCCCACAAATGCAATCTTAACGGCAGCCAGATTTACCCACACAACTGCAATCTTAATCGCAGCATATTTCCCCACAAATGCAATCTTAACGGCAGCCAGATTTCCCCACAAATGCAATCTTAACGGCAGCCAGATTTCCCCACAAATGCAATCTTTACGGCAGCCAGATTTCCCCACAGATGCAATCTTTACGGCAGCCAGATTTCCCCACAGATACAATCTTTACGGCAGCCAGATTTCCCCACAGATGCAATCTTTACGGCAGCCAGATTTCCCCACAGATGCAATCTTTACGGCAGCCAGATTTCCTCACAGATGCAATCTTTATGGCAGCCAGATTTCCCCACAGATTCAATCTTTACGGCAGCCAGATTTCCCCACAGATGCAATCTTTACGGCAGCCAGATTTCCCCACAGATGCAATCTTTACGGCAGCCAGATTTCCCCACAAATGCAATCTTATCGGCAGCCAGATTTACCCACACAACTGCAATCTTAATCGCAGCATATTTCCCCACAAATGCAATCTTAATGGCAACAGATTTCATTTCCCCCACCACATGACAAATGCAATCTTATTGGCAGCAATTCACTCACCTCTGGCTGGGTCTGGGTGGAGGAGCATATAGGCAGGCAGTGGCTCTGCGGGCGGCTGCAGCTGACTGTGACCACGGCCGGTGACACTAGGAGGCGCAGGCCGGGCTGCAGGCGGGCAGTCACTGCGTCTGTGCTGGCGGCTGGCCTGGCGCCGCTGCTAGTAGCTCTCTCTGGTCTGGCTCGCTCTCTTTCCGGATGGTGGCGGGTCACGGTGGCACTACGAGGCGCCGGGCTGCAGGCGGGCAGTCACTGCGTCTGTGCTGGCGGCTGGCCTGGCGCAGCTGATAGTAGCTCTCTCTGGCTCGCTCTCTTTCCGGACGGTGGCGGGCGGCACTAGGAGGCGCAGGCCGGGCTGCGGGGCGGGCAGTCACTGCGTCTGTGCTGGCGGCCTGGCGCCGCTGCTAGTAGCTCTCCGGCTTGCTCTCTTTCCACGCAGGCTGCACGCACCACGGGTCGGGTCGGGCGGGAAGCCGCGGTAGTCTCACACGTTGAGGCTGAGGCTCGGGCTCCTCCCCCCGTCAAACGTGACATGAGGTCAGGTGGGTGGGCTGCCTGCCTGTTTCCCCATTGGGCTGCGCCGACGTCTACATGTGACGTCAGGCACAGCCGCCCTGAGTGTGTCACTGTCCTGTCCAGCACCCGGGGAGATGAGAATGAGATAGGCGGCCGCGGACGACCCGCCGGTACCTGTCACAGGCCGGCGCCTGGGTGCAATGCACCCGCAGCACCCGCCCAGGCACGGCCCTGCCTTTAAAGGGGCACTATGGCGAAAAATTATGTTTTATAGCCACTGTACTATGCCTAGCTGTTTGTAGAGCATAGTAGCTTACATGTAGTGAGGCACAGGGGCTTTTTTTTTAAACACTGACATCACCTTGTATACATTATCAGTCACGTCGGCAGAAGTACCTTTCCGACGCCACTTAGCCTGTTCCATGTAGTTGTAGGGAGGCAACTTTCCCTGTTGCTGTAACTGACGTTACAGTTTTCCCCTCTCTGCAGCGCTGGAAGGTTTGTTCTAAATTTCAACTGCACGATCGTGCAGTTATAGTGATCCCCCATGAGCCGTAAAGATTAGCAGCTTATGTGCTGTGAGGGGAGTGGAACGCACCCTCCCTCTTACGTGAGACGCAACTGCATGTGAGGACTGTGGAGGAACGCATCATCATTACTGATGACGCTGCCCGGCTAGGACCCCTGTAGCTAAAGCTGGCTGGCATGTGCTGCGCAGACAGAGCGGCAGCTTGCAGAGCAGACACAAGCGCTGTAGCTGTGTCCTGCTAATTGTACAGTAGTTGTGATTGTTGTTTTTTTTGTGGTGAATTTTTTTTTTACCCAATCGTTTTTTCAGTATTTTTTTTTCTAAAGCAAATTGCAGGTAGTTATTCATTTTTTTTTTTTTATTACTCTGGCTGAATAACTACCTGCAATTTGCTTTAGAAAAAAAATACTAAAAAAACTATTGGGTAAAAAAAAAAATTCACCACAAAAAAAACAACAATCACAACTACTGTACAATTAGCAGGACACAGCTACAGCGCTTGTGTCTGCTCTGCAAGCTGCCGCTCTGTCTGCGCAGCACATGCCAGCCAGCTTTAGCTACAGGGGTCCTAGCCGGGCAGCGTCATCAGTAATGATGATGCGTTCCTCCACAGTCCTCCTCACATGCAGTTGCGTCTCACGTAAGAGGGAGGGTGCGTTCCACTCCCCTCACAGCACATCAGCTACTACTCTTTACGGCTCATGGGGGATCACTATAACTGCACGATCGTGCAGTTGAAATTTAGAACAAACCTTCCAGTGCTGCAGAGAGGGGAAAACTGTAACGTCAGTTACAGCAACAGGGAAAGTTGCCTCCCTACAACTACATGGAACAGGCTAAGTGGCGTCGGAAAGGTACTTCTGCCGACGTGACTGATAATGTACACAAGGTGATGTCAGTGTTTAAAAAAAAAGCCCCTGTGCCTCACTACATGTAAGCCATTATGCTCTACAAACAGCTAGGCATAGTACAGTGGCTATAAAACATAATTTTTCGCCATAGTGCCCCTTTAAGGATACTAGAATTTGGAGACATACAATAACACACACCTTGTGAAGATGCAGAGAGTGATTTACTAAGTGGAAGAATGGCAGTTTGTGATCAGTACACCTTTTGTTGCCATGAGTGCCAGGAGGACATCCCACATAGGCAGGGCCGGATTTGTACTTTTTACCGCCCAAGGCCAATGTCACCAGCCGCCCCCTTTCAGTATAGGTAGCAAGATAACCCTTCCCTCCAGAATTGGTAGCCAGATGACCCCACCCCTCTTTCCCTCTAGTATAGGTAACCTGATGACCCCTTCTCCTCCCCCTCCAGTATAGATAGCCAGATTACTCCCTGAATCCCTTCCTTTCCCACTCCCCCCTTTCAGTACAGCTTGCCTCCACACCGCAGCAGCCATCAGTGTCACTCACTTCTCTGCTTATCTTCAGTGAAGAAGCTTTCTCTTCCCCTCCGTCTCCAATGCTGCCAAAGTCCGTAGCTGTCCGCCACAATGCCAACATGCACAGAGAGCATGGCGGCCGCTGCACAGATAGCTGGCAGCAGAGTACTCGCGGTCAGGCACTCACCTGATCTCCCTGCATTGCAGCATTTTCAAGCTTGCAAATGCTGCATCAGGTTATTCTGCTGCTTTGGTGCCCTTGCTCCTTTGGTGCCCTAGGCCATGGCCTAGGTGGCCTAGGCCTAAATCCGGCCCTGCACATAGGTGCTCACCCAACCACATTGTGCAGCTTTCCACACATTTCCTATTAATCATAATTCAATGCACTGCTTGGCTGGCCAGCTGCACACGCTATTTATTACAGTGGAACTAAAGTGAGAACTTCCTTTCTGCTCTAAAAGATTAGCCCCAGCATGATAATCTTGAAAATAATTCTCATTACAATTTATGGAAATCCTAAAAAACTGTACAGTTTTAACCAGGGGCGTTTCTAGGGTCCTTGGAGACCGGGGGCACCTGTGGGCACTAGGTGGGGAGGCATATGGACAAAAAATGGGCGTGGCCATGAGGTGAGTGGGCGTGGCCATGGGTGGGGCCAAATTTACATGAACTTAGCAGCGGTGTAAGCTACAGATAACGGGCCTGCCCATCGAAATATTGGATGGAGCCCCCTGTCCTTTAGTTAGATAATTTACAATCAGTATAGGCATAGATCAAAGATGTATACGCACATCCAATTTTGATTGGTCAATCACTGACCAATTTTACCACCCCCCGTGCAGTAAGTGGGCCAACAGACAATGAATTTGATGAACAGAGCTAAAATTAGCTAATCAAAATTGTATGTGTGTACCAGGCTTACAGCTAATACTGTACATACTGAAAGTAGCAGGGATCAGCATACAATACAGCTGGTTTACAATCAGTAAAGGCACAGAATAACACCTTACACTGTACACACTGGAGGTAGATCAGCACACAGTGAGGCACTAGAGAACAGCGTATACTGTACATACTGTAGGCAGCAGAATTCAGCACACTGCAGCTAGCGTGCCAAAAATATGAGGATCACGTTGTGCGGCGCACTTATTTTTTTAGAACCTCCCAGTATTATTTTCTGTTTTAAAAAGCTAAAAAAGTAGGTTTAATGCTATTATCTCATATGATAAGGATTCAGCTTTTCCCATAGTCTTGCAGTTAGCAATCATGTGACCCCCAACAAGACAAATTCAGCAATCATGATGCCCCCAACAAGAAAAATTCAGCAATTGTGAGGCCCCCGACATGACAAATTCAGCAATCGTGAGGCCCCTGACATGACAAATTCAGCAATCGTAAGGCCCTCAACAAGACAAATTCAGCAATCATGAGGCCCCCAACAAATCATGAGGCCACCAACAAGACAAATTTAGCAATCATGAGGCCTCCAACAAATCATGAGGCCCCCAACAAGACAAATTCAGCAATCATGAGGCCCCCAACAAATCATGAGGCACCCAACAAGACAAATTCAGCAATCTTGAGGCCCCCAACAAATCATGAGGCTCCCAACAAGACAAATTCAGCAGTCATGAGGCACATAAATAGACAGCATTTCACATAAATAGGCAGAATGCTCCCTTAATATGGTAGACACCTCTCACCTGGCTTCTGAATTCTCCTCTACTGGCTGCTGTGCCTGGCAATACTGTTTTTGGCTGGATTAGGGGTGATGTGTGGGCTGAAAGGCCTGGCAGTGATGCTGTGGCCGTTGCTGTGGCTGGGTTGGCTGGCGGTGATGCTGTGACCTGGCTAGCGGTAATGCTAGGCTGTTGAAGTAAATGCTGGCCTGACTGGTGGTGATGCTGTGGCCTTTTTGACAGTGATTCTGGGCTGGTTGGCTGGTGGTGATAAAGGGCTGGCTGGCCTGGATAGTTTAGGTAGTGACAGGTGCCCCCTAGTTAAGGTAGCGCCAGGAGTCCCCCAGTTTAGGTAGCGACAGGCGCCCCCCAGGTTAGGTAGTGAGTGACAGGGACCCCCAGGTTAGCTAGTGAGTGACAGGCGCCCCCCAGGTTAGGTAGTGAGTGACAGGCGCCCCCCAGGTTATGTAGTGAGTGACAGGGACCCCCAGGTTAGATTGTGAGTGACAGGGACCCCAGGTTAGATAGTGAGTGACAGGGACCCCCAGGTTAGATAGTGAGTGACAGGGACCCCCAGGTTAGATAGTGAGTGACAGGGGCCACCAGGTTAGATAGTGAGTGACAGGGACCACCAGGTTAGTGAGTGACAGGGACCCCAGTTAGGTAGTGAGTGACAGGGACCCCTGTTAGATAGTGAGTGACAGGGACCCCCCCCTCCCCGGCTGTCCCCGCAGCCAGAGCGTCAGACCTCGATCAGCGGGCAACCAGCGGGCAGTGCCGGGCACCCCTGGGAAAGAGATCGGGGGCACCCCAGGACAGATTGGGGGCACGTGCCCCCCAAAATAGGGCTAGCGACGCCCCTGGTTTTAACATGGTTTTACTTTCCAGGGAGCACTGAAAGGGTTAATCTTCAGTGTTAACTGTATGGGGAGACAATCAGCTGTGTGGTCCTGAAGTATATTCACAGCTGCTGATTAGAACTAAGAAGACACTTTGATCTGGCTAAACAAGCACATAACACATAGAAGTGAACTTCTTCAGCAACTATATGTGTAATGAAAGACTTTTCATTGTGTGCTGTGCAAGAATACTGGTAAAATTTAGATAAAGGTGCCGAGAGCCTGCAATCAGTGGTGCTCACCGCCAGGTCGTGATCACGCTTACGCGTGGATTCATGACCATTTTGACGCATTCCGCCTCGGACACGCTAAGCCGTGAATAGATTTTCAACCACGAAAATCTACTTCGGCTTCGCGTGAATGCGGACAGAAATCCGCATTCACGCTCGTGAAACCCGGTGCTGAAGTCGTGGTTTGCGAAAATGCGTCAAACTATGCGGAAGTGACACATTGCAGGCCAATCAGAGTGCCCCAGCCAGGCCCTAGCAACCAATCACAGGAGGGGAGCTATGCCCTCCCCTCCTGAATATAAAGCGGCGGCCATGATGGAAAAGCTCTGTCCTTGCTAGACTGTGGTGCTGAGAGGATTATCTCCAGGCCATTGTTGTTTGAGCAAGTGCATTTATTGTGTTAAAAACAAAGCGTTTTTTTTTGCTAACACTGCTCTTATACTGTACACAGTTAGCTAGTCAGTGAGTGATTGCTGTAGTTAGTTGTAGTCAGTGTAGTGTAGTGGGAGGGAGTGTGGGAGTCTAGTGATTATTTAACTGTGTGTAGTGCAGGCAGGTTCAGTGCTGCAGTGTAGTCAGTGTAGTGGGAGTGGGGATTATCTGTGTGTAGTGCAGGCAGGCAGGTTAGTGCAGCTGCAGTGTTCACTTGCATATTCCAGTGACAGTTATACACTTGTACTATTTTGCAGGCAGCCAGTCACACCGCCGGCGCCGCCACTCTCTGCCAGCGCTGTTCATTCATTCTGTCAGTGACCTTGTGCCGTGCCCAGTGCCCACTGCTCGCTCGCTGGCATATGAGCATCTCATTACACAGTGTGACATCCTTGTGTGCCCACTGCATCCTTCAGTGACCTAGTTGTATATCCAGTGCCCACTGCTGTGCCCACTGCATCCTTCAGTGACCTTGTACTGTGCCCACTGCATCCTTCAGTGACCTAGTTGTATATCCAGTGCCCACTGCTGTGGCCACTGCATCCATCAGTGACCTTGTACTGTGCCCACTGCATCCTTCAGTGACCTAGTTGTATATCCAGTGCCCACTGCTGTGCCCACTGCATCCTTCAGTGACCTTGTACTGTGCCCACTGCATCCTTCAGTGACCTAGTTGTATATCCAGTGTCCACTGCTGTGCCCATTGCATCCTTCAGTGACCTTGTACTGTGCCCACTGCATCCTTCAGTGACCTAGTTGTATATCCAGTGCCTACTGCTGTGCCCACTGCATCCTTCAGTGACCTTGTACTGTGCCCACTGCATCCTTCAGTGACCTAGTTGTATATCCAGTGCCCACTGCTGTGCCCACTGCATCCTTCAGTGACCTTGTACTCAGGGGCGTAGCAATAGGGGGTGCAGCGGTAGCGACCGCATCGGGGCCCTTGGGCCAGAGGGGCCCCCGAAGGGCCCTCCCTCAACTACAGTATTAGCTCTCTATTGGTCCTGTGCTCATAATAATCACTTCTATAGATACTTTGAATAGTGGTAATCATTAACAGACTGTTCCCCATCCCCTTCCTGCACCTCTGACTCTGTAGTTGCCATTGGCAGGTTTTGGTGCACCGTATCAATTGTTATGTATAGAGTGCTTGGGGGGCCCCATTGTAAAACTTGCATCGGGGCCCACAGCTCCTTAGCTACGCCACTGCTTGTACTGTGCCCACTGCATCCTTCAGTGACCTAGTTGTATATCCAGTGCCCACTGCTGTGCCCACTGCATCCTTCAGTGACCTTGTACTGTGCCCACTGCATCCTTCAGTGACCTAGTTGTATATCCAGTGCCCACTGCTGTGCCCACTGCATCCTTCAGTGACCTTGTACTGTGCCCACTGCATCCTTCAGTGACCTAGTTGTATATCCAGTGCCCACTGCTGTGCCCACTGCATCCTTCAGTGACCTTGTACTGTGCCCACTGCATCCTTCAGTGACCTAGTTGTATATCCAGTGCCCACTGCTGTGCCCACTGCATCCTTCAGTGACCTTGTACTGTGCCCACTGCATCCTTCAGTGCCGTTGTACTGTGCCTGGTGCATCCTTCAGTGACCTTGTACTGTGCCCACTGCATCCAGTGATTCATTACTAGCAACATGTCTGGCAGGGTTTTGCGGGGTGAGAGGAAAGGGAGTTCAATTGCCTCAGCTACTTCTGGGACTGCGCCACGTCCAGGGAGAGGACGCCCAGCTGTACGTGGTCGTGATGCAGCAGAAAGGGGGGCAGCAAAGCCTGGGCCGAGTCAGCGGACGCCATTGTCCAAATATTTTAAAATTTCTGGTCCCCGTGTGGTGCCCAGGGCGGTGGTACGCTTTTTCCGCCTGTCAGCCACTGCCTCTGCACTCTTGTCCACCTTACAGCAGCAGTATGGAAGGCCACAACACCGGATGATCATCGACATGCCAGTTCGCTGGAATTCGACTCTGGCCATGTTGGAGCGGCTGTGTCAGCACAGGCTGGCTCTTAGGGCCTACATGCTAGACCCAAGTCTCCCCAGCAACCAGCAAGTCCCCATGATTACTGCCACTCAGTGGACACTGATGCAGCAAGTATGCCTGGTGCTGAGTCCCTTCCTGGAGGCAACCAAGATGGTCAGTGAGGAGCGGGCCTCTGTGTGCCAGTGGGTGCCCTTGGTTTGTCTACTGGAGCAGGCAATGGACAATTTAATTGAGCGTGGGGATGAAGCCCTGAGGCAGTTGGAAGAACAGGAGCAGATGGCAGCACAGTCCAGCTCAGAGGAGGGCTCACAGCAGGTAGTGGAAAAGTTGGAGGTCCCTAACCTGAATGAGGAGGAGGAGGAGGAGCAGAGTGCAGCAGGCGTTGTACGTGGATGGCGGTTTGAGGAGGACAACGACATGGCACAGGAAGAGGACAGGCATGCGTTATGGGACAATGGCGAGGACGAGGAAGATCTTGCTGGCAGGGCCCACTTGTTTCCCATGGCTGTGCACATGTTGCGCTGCCTTCGCAGGGACCCCCGGGTGATCCAGATGCGTTCAAGGGAGGACATCTGGATTACCTTGATGCTTGATCCCCGTCTGAAGGGGAAGCTGGGAGACTTAATGACGCCATCCACCACCGAGCAACGCACAAGGGAGTTGAAGGAGGCCCTTGTGCGCAGACTACTGGAAGCATTCCCCCAGCC
This sequence comes from Hyperolius riggenbachi, assembly GCF_040937935.1. Taxonomy (NCBI): domain Eukaryota; kingdom Metazoa; phylum Chordata; class Amphibia; order Anura; family Hyperoliidae; genus Hyperolius; species Hyperolius riggenbachi. The sequence continues at coordinate 101,379,790 of NC_090648.1, forward strand.
TTCCACCCCCACTGTAACTGCTCTGCCAAGCCAGCAAGAGGTGCCTGCCATTGCCACTAGCAGCACAACAACAACCACCAGCAGCAGCAGCAGCAACTGGCGCCCCGGAGACCTGAAGAGCCTAAGCAAGAGCCTGTATGCAGTACAGCAGCCCAGAACAGAGGTGCCCGCCACAGCATCCACCACCAACCAGCACAAGCAATGAATGACCACCATGGTGTCTGACTATATGGGGTCATCCAGCGGGCTCAATGACACCGACAGCCCCCTTGGACCCCTTGGAGTACTGGGTCAAGAGACTGGACATCTGGAGCGAGCTTTCCCAGTACGCCCTGGAACTCCTATCCTGCCCTCCTTCCAGTGTCCTCTCAGAGAGATGCTTTAGTGCGGCCGGTGGCGTGGTCACAGAGAAGCGCTCTCGGCTCTCCCACGCCTCTGTGGACAAACTCACCTTCCTGAAAATCAACCAGGCTTGGGTGGAAGGTGAGTTCCTGGCCCCTATTGTCGGACACAGGGGGACATGAAGTGGCTGCTGCATGTGCTGTTGTTAACTATGCCTGCCTTTATAAAGACAGTTACTACCTGCCTAGTGCCTACCTTGGTTAATTTTTTGGTGTTATGGTACTACTACCAGTAAGTTGCCATGGTCCTCCTTCTGAGCTGCTGAACTGACCGCCCGCTTTGTCCTACTGACTCAGTCGCTACTACACTCTGCGTTCACACTGCCCGGGTCACTGGGTGCATTTAATTTTTTGGCCAGCACTATGACGCTGTGCTACTACTACTACCACCAGTATGTTGCCATGGTCCTTCTGTGCTGCTGAACTGACCGCCCGCATTGTCCTCCTCCTCCTGACTCAGTCGCTTCCACCAATGTACTCTGTCTGCGTTATCACTGCCCGGGTCACCGGGTGCATTTAATTTTTTGGCCAGCACTATGACGCTGTGCTGCTACTACTACCACCAGTATGTTGCCATGGTCCTTCTGTGCTGCTGCTGCTGCTGAACTGAACGCCCGCTTTGTCCTCCTCCTGACTCAGTCGCTACCACGGTACCACCAATGCACTCTGTCTGCGTTATCACTGCCCGGGTCACCGGGTGCATTTAATTTTTTGGCCAGCACTATGATGCTGTGCTGCTACTACTAGCACCAGTATGTTGCCATGGTCCTTCTGTGCTGCTGCTGCTGAACTGAACGCCCGCTTTGTCCTCCTCCTCCTCCTGACTCAGTCGCTACCACGGTACCACCAATGCACTCTGTCTGCGTTATCACGGCCCGGGTCACCGGGTGCATTTAATTTTTTGGCCAGCACTATGACACTGTGCTACTACTACTACCACCAGTATGTTGGCATGGTCCTTCTGTGTTGCTGCTGCTGAACTGACCGCCCGCATTGTCCTCCTCCTCCTGACTCAGTCGCTTCCCGTTGCTGCACTCTGCGTTCACACTGCCCGGGTCACTGGGTGCATTTAATTTTTTGGCCAGCACTATGACGCTGTGCTGCTACTACTACCACCAGTATGTTGCCATGGTCCTTCTGTGCTGCTGCTGCTGCTGCTGAACTGAACGCCCGCTTTGTCCTCCTCCTCCTCCTGACTCAGTCGCTACCACGGTACCACCAATGCACTCTGTCTGCGTTATCACGGCCCGGGTCACCGGATGCATTTAATTTTTTGGCCAGCACTATGACACTGTGCTACTACTACTACCACCAGTATGTTGGCATGGTCCTTCTGTGCTGCTGCTGCTGAACTGACCACCCGCATTGTCCTCCTCCTCCTGACTCAGTCGCTTCCACCAATGTACTCTGTCTGCGTTCACACTGCCCGGGTCACCGGGTGCATTTAATTTTTTGGCCAGCACTATGACGCTGTGCTGCTACTACTACTACCAGTATGTTGCCATGGTCCTTCTGTGCTGCTGAATTGACCGCCGGCATTGTCCTCCTCCTCCTGACTCACTCGCTTCCACCAATGTACTCTGTCTGCGTTCACACTGCCCGGATCACCGGGTGCATTTAATTTTTTGGCCAGCACTATGACGCTGTGCTGCTACTACTACTACCAGTATGTTGCCGTGGTCCTTCTGTGCTGCTGAACTGACCGCCCGCATAGTCCTTCTCCTGACTCAGTCGCTACCACCACTGCACTCTGCGTTCACACCGCCCGTGTCCACTGACAACTCTGCTGCGATGTCATTGCTAATTGCTGCAGAAAAAACAAAAAAAAATTTACAAAAACCTCTCTGGGGCCTTTTGGCGTCAGCCACTCATCCTCCTCCAGCGGTACCTTCGCCGCCAAGTGCCATTGGAACTCGCCTTCACCTCTTTGACTGCTTAACGCGTATATCCCTTTTTAAAACCACTTATTACCAATTAATAGCCCCATTTAAAGTGTTGATTTCACTTTAAAATCCATTTTCTCTAGAAAAAAAAAAATTTGGAATTTTTTATGTTGAAGTTATGTTGCCCCTTATCACCTCGATAATCCATGCAATTTGGGGGATTGTAGCATGTATGGGGGCTTTGTTATTAACGTTAAAAGAAAATCCGCCTCCGGGCGGGAATCCACGCGTGATTACGCCATTCACGGCAGAAAATCCGCGTGGTTGCATGGACGCGGACGAAAATCCGCATGCGGCGGGGCCGAATGCGGATTTTTTTTTGCAACCACGCGGATTGCCGAATTCGTGGATGAGGCACATCCGAGCATCCCTGCCTGCAATGCAATACCCAACAAACTTTTTTTCCTCAGCAGGGAGCACACATACATGTGGAAATGTGCAGCATGTGATCAGGGCCGGTTCTAGACTTTTTACTGCCTGAGGCAAAATTGTGATGATGCACTTCCCCCCTCCCCCTTAACAATTTACTGTGCTTCATTTAATGTTCTCACATGACATGCTGCAGCTTGATAATAGCACAGTGGCTGGCTGTGAGTCTGTGACAAATAAACTGCTCACCTTCAGCCATTCCATTCCATTTGCTTTGTTTTGTTTTTGCGGGGGCACGGGGGGGGGGGGGGGGGGGTGGAGGGGGGGGGATTAGAACGTTATACTGTAGTTTTTGGATTTTTGGATATTTTTTTGTCATTTGTATTTAAGTGTCAGGAAGAGGGGTTATTAGGGTTAGGCATTGGAGTGGGGAGGATTCCGTGTGAGAGTAGGGTTAGGTTTAGTTGTAGTAAAATATCAGTAGCATTAACGAGTAACATTTACGTCATTACCACTGTAAATATGTTTTCTTCTTTATTTTGTGCCCAATCCACAATGATATTTATAATGTAGACTTATATCAGCTTCACCTGGTGCCCATTTATTTATCATTTAGACTTATATTGGCTTCACCCGGTGCTCATTTTTCCTTGTGCCCCTTTGTTTCATGCACATATTTCATCAAAAAGCTGCTCCAGTAGTACTTCCACCCACCTTCTCACCATTCTGAGTGCAATGGAATGAGATGTAAAGGAGAAAGCACTGGGTAACTCCTAACATGCAAATCTCCATTGTAGGGTACATTTTCAAGATGATCACTGCGCTCCACCTCCAGGCACCAGGCTCCGAAAATTCTGGGATGGTAATGGAAACCACATGGATTGGTAGGATTGCTGCATAAGTACTAGAACAGTGTCTAAAATATTCTAAAAGCAGATGTCTCTACAGACCTTATGTCAGGCTTGTCTGGTCACCTGCTATGAGTCAGACTGTATGCCCATACGACTGACCCACAGCCCAGCCCTAACGCCTGCAGAAACTCCTGCCTAATACAAACTACAATACCCTGCAAGCAGATGTAGCATACAAACTGACTGACAGCAATCACCAAACACAACAATGAGCAATGCAAACACTGTATACTTAAAAGTCACCTGAGGCCTATAGGCTGAGGCAATCCAGATGATGACAAGATGGCAGGCTGCGGCCAGGGGCGTAGCAATAGGCCCTGCAGCGCCTGCGCCCGCGGGGGGGCCCGGCCCCCCCCTGGGGCCCGCTCGGGGCCGTTTTTTGGGGGCTGGAGGGGTGGCAGCATGAGGGGAAAGCCTTGCCCACAGTCGGCGGGGAGAGGGGAAGTTCCCCCCTCTCCCTCACCTCGGGGCTCTCCCCTCTGTGCCCCCCTCCAGCTAGTGAATGTGTGTGGGCAGCGGGCAGCAGCGGCGGCGGGATACATACCTTCTTCCTTGCGTTCCATCGCCGCCTTCTCGCTCTAGCGGCTGACGTCACTTCCGGAAGCGGAAGTGACGTCAGCCGCTAGAGCGAGAAGGCGGCGATGGAACGCAAGGAAGAAGGTATGTATCCCGCCGCCGCTGACGTCACTGCAGGGGGATTTTCAGGTGTCTGCTGCCCACATTACGAATTTCAGGTGTCTGCTGCCCATATTACGATTTTCTGGTCACTGCTACCCACATTGTGATTTTCAGGTGTCTGCTGCCCACATTACGATTTTCAGGTGTCTGCTGCCCACATTACGATTTTCAGGTGTCTGCTGCCCATATTACGATTTTCAGGTGTCTGCTGCCCACATTACGATTTTCAGGTGTCTGCTGCCCACATTACGATTTTCAGGTGTCTGCTGCCCACTTTATGATTTTCTGGTGTCTGCTGCCCACATTAGGATTTTCTGGTGTCTGCTGCCCACATTGCGATTTTCAGGTGTCTGCTGCCCACATTGCGATTTTCTGGTCACTGCTGCCCACATTGCGATTTTCAGGTGTCTGCTGCCCACATTGTGATTTTCAGGTGTCTGCTGCCCACATTACGATTTTCTGGTCACTGCTGCCCACATTGCGATTTTCAGGTGTCTGCTGCCCACATTACGATTTTCAGGTGTCTGCTGCCCACATTACGATTTTCAGGTGTCTGCTGCCCACATTACGATTTTCTGGTGTCTGCTGCCCACATTGCGATTTTCTGGTGTCTGCTGCCCACATTACGATTTTCTGGTGTCTGCTGCCCACATTGCGATTTTCAGGTGTCTGCTGCCCACATTACGATTTTCAGGTGTCTGCTGCCCACATTGCGATTTTCAGGTGTCTGCTGCCCACATTGCGATTTTCAGGTGTCTGCTGCCCACATTACGATTTTCTGGTCACTGCTGCCCACATTGCGATTTTCTGGTGACTGCTGCCCACATTAGGATTTTCTGGTGTCTGCTGCCCACATTACGATTTTCTGGTCACTGCTGCCCACATTGCGATTTTCTGGTGTCTGCTGCCCACATTACGATTTTCAGGTGTCTGCTGCCCACATTGCGATTTTCAGGTGTCTGCTGCCCACATTGCGATTTTCAGGTGTCTGCTGCCCACATTGCGATTTTCAGCTGCCTGCTGCCCACATTACGATTTTCAGGTGTCTGCTGCCCACATTACGATTTTCAGGTGTCTGCTGCCCACATTACGATTTTCAGGTGTCTGCTGCCCACATTACGATTTTCTGGTGTATGCTGCCCACATTAGGATTTTCTGGTGACTGCTGCCCACATTGCGATTTTCTGGTGACTGTTGCCCACATTGCGATTTTCTGGTGACTGCTGCCCACATTGCGATTTTCTGGTGACTGCTGCCCACATAAGGATTTTCTGGTGACTGCTGCCCACATTAGGATTTTCTGGTGACTGATGCCCACATTGCGATTTTCTGGTGACTGCTGCCCACATGGCGATTTTCTGGTGACTGCTGCCCACATGGCGATTTTCTGGTGACTGCTGCCCACATTGCGATTTTCTGGTGAACTCTGCCCACATTACGATTTTCTGTCCCACATTACGATATTCTGGTGAACGCTGCCCACATTACAATTGTCTGGTGAATGCTGTCCACGTTACAATTTTCTGGTGACTGCTGCTCACGTTACGATTTTCTGGTGACTGGTGCCCACATTACGATTTTCTGGTGAACTCTGCCCACATTATGATTTTCTGGTGAACTCTGCCCACATTATGATTTTCTGGTGAACGCTGCCCACATTACGATTGTCTGGTGAATGCTGTCCACGTTACAATTTTCTGGTGACTGGTGCCCACATTACGATTTTCTGGTGAACTCTGCCCACATTATGATTTTCTAAAGGCCCACATTACGATTTTCTGGTGAACTCTGCCCACATTACGATTTTCTGGCCCACATTACGATTGTCTGGTAAAATGCTGCCCACTTTACAATTATTTTACAGTGAAACGCTGCCCCATTACGATTATTTGGCACCTATGGGGGGGGGGGCCCATCCAAATATTCGCAGGGGGGCCCAGTGATTTCTAGTTACGCCCCTGGCTGCGGCTGAAGTATAATCACTAGACAGATGCGTGGTCAAACAGGCCAGAGTCAGTCCAGGCAGAGTTCATGGAAGTCCTTTAACAAGCAGGGGTCGGTCCAGCCAGAAGACAGGGGAATCCGGGTACAAGCTGAGTCAGCAAGGGGTAATCCAATAGAGAAGCATAGTCAGGTACAGGCAGAGGTTTGCAACGATAAGGCAATCTGAAAGAAGCTTAGTCAAGAGACAGACATAAGTCGGTAGCAAGAAAAGCAACTAGGTGTGAGTGCAGTCTCAGCAGCAAGCCCAGCATAGGCTATCACGGGCAAAGACTGGAGCGCTCATCAGGTTCAAATACAAGGCCTGACCAATCAGAGCTCAGCATGTCAGCTGATTAGCTGACATGCAGGCAGACACAGGGCTACTGTTACATAGGCAGAGCGCGCACCGAGACGCGTCATCCGCCTGCCGCCCTGCACCGCACGTGAGTCAGTGGCAGGGAGGGCAATAAATGTGAGTAAGCAGCAGTGCCGCCAGCGGCAGTCTGCCGAATCCTTACACCTTCTGTCACAGGTTGGAGGGTGACAGGTGTTTGGGGAGGATACAAGCAAAGTAGTAGAGAGTAGAGAAGGACCAAGGCCGGAATTACACTTTTGTGCCCCAGGCCAAGTATGCTGTGGCTCCCCTTTCTTCTTTCTTGTGCAGCAGCGCCCCTCCCATTCCATGTGCAGCCCCTCTTCCATGTGTATCAACCATGTACAGCAGCCCCTTTGTTCTCCTTTGAACATCATTTTCCCTTTTTTATGTGTTGCTCCCCATTTTCAGCCTGCTCTTTCATATGTAGCAACCCCTCTTTCATGTCCAGGTGCCCCTTTGGGTTGCTGCCGCCCAAGGCCAGGGCCTTTGTGGCCTTTCCAGAGATCGGGCCCTGAGAAGGACCAGGAACCTGAGGGGCACTCACTACCCAGGTGACTATAATGTTTTCTCCCAACAGGTTACATTTTCCATTTTCCCCAGGGATGGGATTTAAGTACCAAAATGTGCCCCTCCCATATTCTGATCTTCCGTTACCATGATTTTCCTTCTTCAGGAGATGGGATGTCAGCAATTGGGAATCCTTCTTTTCCTAACATGCTTTTGTTAGATAATTTCTGAGGAGTTGCAGTTTCTAATACTTGCATCTCTGTGTCAGCTTCTAATGCTCTTTCATGTCAGCAAATTTGACTTGTGTTATGTTATAAAAAGATAACGTAATAACAGATAACAGTCTTCTTCTCCCCCGACATTCCTTCTCACAGCAGTTCTGTTATTAGGCTTGTTCACCCGCAAGCACTGACAGCTTTTATTGAATACTATGACATCCTTTCAGACAGGTCTCCAACTTTGTTACAGATTTAGGAAATATTCTATTTCTTTCAAAGAAAGCGGCATTGGAAACCATACCAAGGACAGACAGGCTTTCTGAATACAACTCTAAGCAAGAACTGTTAAAGGATCTTTCTTCATCATAATGAAACTTTAAAGTCATAACATAGTGCTACCTTCAGACCTGGGCCAAGGCAAAGGCTCGGGAGGCCCCAGCCTCTGGCCACCAACCAGCAAGGTTAGCGCTATTTATACTTGAGGGAGGGATATCAGGCTACTTATACTGGGGGTGAGGGGGTCATCTGGCTACTTGTATGGGTGTTTGTGTGTGTGTGGTGCATTAGTCTACCTGTATTGGTGGAAGGGAAGCTGGCTTCCTATGCATGGATCTGCCAACCCATACTGGCAGCTTTTACTATAGCCACCTGTGGCAGCAGGAAGCTGCTAAAATTAGGCAAGGAATGTTAGGTTTAGGTGGTGGGGGTTGAGTGGTTAGGGTTAGGCAGTGGAGGGGGGGGGGGGGGCTAGGCATAGGTAGAGGGTCAGTGTGAGTATAGACAGTGTACACCACCTATACATTACCTGGTCCTGATTGGCTCGTTGCAGGTCTCCTGCAAACTAACCAGGAAATGGAGGAGAGGTGATCGCCAGGACCAGGCAATGTATAATAATGGTAGATGCCGGTAATTACATCTTGTTATTTAACGTTTTAGAAATGTCCTAAATAACGTTAGTAACAAGATGTCATTACTGGTGTTATTTTTAAATGTTTCCCTATCCTCCCCTACCATATCCCCTAACACTAACCTTGCTAAAACTAATCCTAACCTTCACTTCAAACCCTGTTGTCCTATCTGGTAATCTAGTTATATTATAACCAATCCCATTAAAATAGCTCTAAAACTAATATCTAGAGCTCAGCTATATATTAGCCAAGCCTGGGCACCTGTTGAAATGCCTAAAAGCAATAATGATACCGGAGCCCTTGGAACTCGCTTGCAGGTGCTCTAACCATGCACGCCTCCAGGACTTCTCAAGAGCCGCTCCAACACTATGGAACTCCCTACCTCCACGCATTAGGGCAGCCCCCTCCTTCAACACCTTCAATAAGGCCCTCAAAACTCACTTTTTCACTCTGACCTATCATCCCCTAACAAATTCCTCGAAACTGAACTCTGGTCCCCAACCTTTCGTGTCCCTACCTCCCCCTCTAGATTGTAAGCCTTTGGGCAGGGTCCTCCTCCTTTTGTGTCCTACCTGATCGTGCACCTCCATTACTGTGCACCCATGCTATGCATTTGAGTGAACTCAACTTGCCTAATCTCCATGCTCCCATTCAGTGACTGACTAAGCTTTACCTTGTACTCATACTGTGCTGTGTGATCGGAGTTTTTTGTATTCCTGTATTGTCATATTGCTGTATGTCACCCCTAAATATTGTCTGTAACCTAAACTAATGCCCAGCACTGCGTAATGTGTTGGCGCTTTATAAATACAATAAATAAATAAAACTATATATGATAATACTGTACATGGAATGAGCATGATGACTTGAGTGTCTTCTTGATAGAAGTGAATCATTTCTATTATATGTGCTAACAATTGTGCCCTGTAGATGGCAGTGGTGAACAAATATTTTCTCTCCAGGTCAGGCTCCAGTTTGTATAGTTGAGAAACAGACTTGATTGGGATAAGGAATGGCCTGTGGCAGTGAACTAAATGTGGAACTTGGAGGGCTGCGAGGCTTCCTCCTGGTGGTGAAGCAGAAAGTTCCAGACATTTTGTTCCCAACTCGAGGCTATAACAGTTGAGGAAGTTTGGAATGTATTTTAACAAGATAGTACCTGAGGAGGCCCCCACTTACTTCAAGCAATTCACATTCACTGAGCCTGCATCCCCCTGCTCATTACATCCTGCTCAAGACGCATTCATTCATATGTACTTTCCTCTCGCTTGTCTTATCTCACTTTTTTTGAAGAGGACCTGTCATGCATACCACAATTGCCCACATGTTGATCTAATTTCATGAGTTTGTTGCTGAGTTACTATATGTGATGTGGAGCTGTTACAGTAGAAAATAATGGAGAATATAGGTGATCCAGCAAACCCAGCGTGCCATAGTTAAAAGGTTGCCTGCTATTAAGTGGCAAAAGATTGCAGTCCTTAACTGGGTCATATCAGAACACAGAGATGACTGCTGCAAGTTTAGTGCATCCACAGCTGGGAGTCACTTGCAGCCAGGGACGGATCTAGACCAATTTGCGCCTGGGGCAAGGTCATGTTTTGGCGCCTAAAGGTCAGGTTTTGGCGTCTAAACTGCCATTCCCCATCCAGTTTTGGCGCCTAAAGGTCAGGTTCTGGTGCCTAAAGATCAGGTTTTGGCGCCTAAACTGCCATTTCCCATCCAAATTTTGACGCCTTTTTAACAATTCAACAAACTGCGCCTGGGGCAAGAGACCCGTCTGCACCCCCCCCCTCCCCCCCCCTTAGATCTGTCCCTGCTTGCAGCTTCAGAAATACGTTTGTGCCATGGGTGCTGCATGTGATTTCAGCAGCATTATCTCAAATTCACCACTCAGCTGGTTTGTAATGACCCAGGATTATTTTTTTTTTACATTTTAGATCCAAGCCAGGTTTTCTGGCTCAGTTCTGTTTTCTCCAGTTCAGCCTGGGGTGTAGCAATACCCATCATCAGGACCAGATTTACCATAAGGCACTGAAGGCACATGCCTACAGGCACCTGATGATGGAAAGGTGGATCTCTGCCCTCCCTGAGCGCCTCCCTCCCTCCTCCTCATTTGCAGAGTCCTGAGCAAAGCATAAATGAGAGATTACTCACAGAGCTCTTGCCATTCCACTGACGAGATCTCCCTTGAGCTAGGGGCACCTCTACCTACTTAATACCGAGGTTCCTCTAGCTATCTAATGCTTGGGGGCACATCTAGCTACTTAATATTGAGGGTGCTTCTGGCTACCCAACACTAAGGAGCACCTGTAGCTACCTATGACGGGCTAAAGAAGTAAAGGGGAAGAGACAGCTTGGTCATTCTGGCACACTTGCGGTGCAGTTCAGCGGAGGTTTGTAGGTTCATGGAGGGTGAAGTCTAAGGTGCCAGGACATCTGTGCCTATAGGCTCCTGTGATGTAAATCCTGGCATGCCCAGAGTAGACATACAGTAGTTACGCCCCTGGTGGAAGGAGATGCTGCTTGCTTTTTTGGCAGTTGGAAACAGCAGAACAACAGAAGACAGGAAACTGTCAGGACCATGGTCTTGACATCACACTGTGGGAGGGGTTTTACCACAATATCAGCCATACAGACCCCCTGGCCCCTGATAATCCGTTTGAGAAAAGGAAAAGATTTCTCATGGGAAAGGGGGTATCAACTTCTACTGATTGGGATGAAGTTAAGTTCTTGGTTACGGTTTCTCTTTAAAGGGTCAGAATCAGAGCTACACTGGTGATCTAATGTGTGGGTCTTGTTCCACTGAAAATCACATATATCAGTGTAAGTGTTTGGGGGGAGGAGGGGAGTCTAGATGGTATTGCCTATGATGTCATGTTCCTCACAGCTGGCTGATACTTAGATAAATATACTGCATGCTGGGAAATCCATGTACAGGGTGAGAATGAGACAGTCACTCTCACAGCTATCATCAGAGAATAGCAGGTACTGTATGTTGGGGTATTTACCATTATTATGTATATATTGGGCAATGCATTTAGGTTGCATCCAGTGCACCTACAGCTGGAGAAAGGGCTCTTTACTATGGGATCTGTAAAAAATATGCTTCCATTGGTAGAATCGACCTTGTTTCTAGGGGCGGATGAGGCGGGTGTCCGCCCGCGGAGCAGGGAGGGAGAGGAGGTGCAGTGATGGAGGGCGGAGTCGTGGCCACACTGAAACTCTGCAGCGGGGAGGGGGACCTGCCTTCTCGCTCCCTGCTTCTCCTCAGGGCCCTCCTCCACTGCAGAGTGAGCGCAGCGGGAAGCCTGTAGAAACAACTCACCTCCTTACGGGCACCATGCAATGATCACTTACCGCTGGGCTCCTCTGTTTGCAGCATAGCTTACTCCACTACTTCCTGCTAATCAGGAAGTAGTGAGAGCAAGTCCCTCCTGCGATGCCCTTAAAGCGGAATATAACCCTGCATTTCAACTTTGCTCTAAAACATTATTTACAGTATATTAAACAACAAGTGTCAGCGCCAAGGCAGAAGGCGACCGCAGTCGAGAAGGACAATATCCAAAAGTCCACACAAGCAATGAATATATAAAGTCAGCGCAGGTCTATAGTAATACAGCTTTCGTCATTTTCTGGTATACAGGATCTTCAAACAAAAAGGTAAAGAAGCAAGGCTTACCAGATTCCACCAACCCACATTATAAGGTTGTAAACGAGTTTGATAGATGGTCCGCAGAACTTTCAAATGGTGTCGTTTCTCCAGCGATGTTGCACACCACAGATTCCTCCGGAATATATTAGATATCCTGAGGTAGAGTGACCAGACGTCCCGGATTGCCCGGGACACGTCCCGGATTCGGGGTCCGTTGTCCCAGGCAGCATGAGGTCCCGGGAAACGTCCGGGACGTCCCGGCCTCGGGACTCTGGCCACTCTCTCCTCAATGAACTGGCAGCGGCGTCTATAGACGCCGTGCCAGTTCATTGCCCGCAGCCCCGCTCCAGCCTCCTTTTCCGGTGTCTGTTTCCGACACCGGCAGGTGAGCAGGGCTACGGCAAGATGGCTGTTTGTGTCTCCAGTATAGGGCTTCGGGCGCCATCTTGCCGTAGCCCTGTCAGCGCGGGAGACTGCAGGAGAAGTAAGACGGTCCCAGGAGCAGCGCGCCAGAGGCCGGAGACTTCTGCCAGGTGAGTAAATGTGTGAAGAAGGATCCGCAGACCAGACCAGGTAGATGAAAAAGGCTGAAAAAATTTTATTTGAAAAATTCCACAAACAGTGCAATAAAAAGACAGAAAGTGCTAACGCGTATCGGGCCTACAATCTGCCCTTAACCCGACCTGGCCAAGCCGGCTGCCAGGTCGGGCTCTTCTGCGCTCCATGGCCGGGCTCTTCTGCGTCCCACGCCGGCGCGCTGACGTCATCGGACGTCCTCCGGGCTGTACTGCGCAGGCGCAGTAGTTCTGCGCCTGCGCAGTACAGCCCGGAGGACGTCCGATGACGTCAGCGCGCCGGCGTGGGACGCAGAAGAGCCCGGCCATGGAGCGCAGAAGAGCCCGACCTGGCAGCCGGCCTGGCCAGGTCGGGTCGGCCACCGAAGACGACCGGAAGCCTCTGGAGCGGCGGCGAGGGCACCTCCTGCCTGCCACGGGCTGGAGGAAGCCCCAGGTAAGTGGATAGGGATTTTTATTTTTTTCAAGAGTTCCCTGAACCTTCCCTTTAAGGCGGCCCTGTGTGGCAATATAGGTACCATTTAACATAGAGCTGCAGGAGTTCTTGCTCAGCAATGGTGAATCTTCTGCTTTAACTGTGAAGAGCAGCAAAACGTAGATGGGGCCACCTGTGTGCTGCTATTAGGGTTTAATGAAGCCTACGAAGGAGTACCTCTGCAGGGCACACTGTGGTGTTACTGTTTGCATTGTTCGGGGGAAAAGCAGCAATCTAGCTGCTGCTCCATAAGCTGGAAAAAGCATGCCGTGCTGTGGAATTTCCTGAAGCACTGCTGTTCCATGGTGTGCAACCCTTACAACAACCCTCCTGCCTCCGGTCCACGCTGTGTCAGTACCTGGGGGAGTTTTACAGTATTTAGCCCTCGATAATTGGACACAGTACATTCTCGTTGTAAGAAATTAAGATCACTGTACAAATGCGGTCAACTTAGAGCAAGATTCTGCTCGGCTCCAGCAGGAAATCACAGCACATGCCTTCTGCTCTCATTTACCTTCAGCTCCTCCAACTCACGCCTACCCCACACATTCACTCGAATATAATATGGGCTCCATTATGATCTATAAGGTCGCTAGTAGCATGCTGAGTCACGCTTTGCCTGTTGTATGCTCCGACACACAATGGTCCTCTCCAGTGTGTGTTTTGTACTCTTGTTTCTCTTCCTGATTCTACCAGGCTTCTTCTTTATTATTCCTGGGAAGAGCACAATAGAACACGTACTCGTAGCTTTGTGAGAGTTGTGCTGAGAGGCATTAGCAACATTCTATGCTGCTTAATTACAAAATAACCAATCATGGAACCTTGTTTGGAGCCACAGAAATAAATAATGTTCTGTACGGGGGTATTTGGCAGCTGAGAGTAAGCTTCGAACCTTATTCTCATTGCAAAGCTCTTATACGAGTCTAATCTGTCATTAGTCCACTCACAATGAGGTGAACTACCTGGCTTCTTCTTGTTGCAAATTACCCGCCAGCTGAGTGGACATTTCACAAGTGACAAAGTTTGTATACTGCGGCGCAATATGGAGTAACTGTAACGATCGGTGTCAGCACACAGAGAGAATCTGATTATTGGTGATCTGCAGTATCACCAAGAATACAGATTATACCTGATTATTGATGATCTGCAGAATCACCGATAATCTAAGTATAACTAACCTCTGGACACCTTTATAGTGTGAGTGTTTGGTGCAACAGTATTACTTTGAGTAATCCACCTGATAAGCAGGTGGTCCTTGGCAGTGTGGGCAACACTGCTCTTTTGAGAAGTACGAGAACCTTTCAGCAGCCTGAGATCTTCCAAGGGGTAGAGTCTCAGGCTGAAGGTAGGAAGGACCAGTGAGTGAGTGAGTGACACCTGAAGGTGGATGTCACTAGCTGGTCTGGAGACTATCTCCTAAAGGAGAGAGATAGCTCTCGAGGTCAGGCAAGCCAGGTCGGCAACACACAGACAGACAAAGTACAAAAACAGAAGACTGATTCGGTATCCAAGGCAGGCAGGGTTGGCAACGGATGATCAGATATGCATGGTACCGAACCAGCGAGCGGAGAGGTAGTCAGGAAAGCAATAGGTCATAACAGATATCAAACAATGCCTAGTCTTGGGTGTGAGGTCCGTGGTCTCTACACCCTGGAACTAGTCTGAAGTATAACAGAATGATAACACAGAGTCCCTAGTCTTGGGTGTGAGGTCCGTGGTCTCGACACCCTGGAACTAGTCTGAAGTATAACAGAATGATAACACAATTGTAACAGAGGTAATCTGGCTTAGTGTGAATTCCCAGGTCCTCCTGGTTCTAACACACTGTTGGATCTGACTAAGGTCTGAGTGCTTTCACGTAAGTGTTCGCAATGGCAGACCACCAGCAACTGACAAGCAAGCTGTATATATAGTTGCAGGACTCTGCCGCCCCGCCCGAGCCACTCAGCCAATCAGGAGTCCAGCAGGAATCAGCTGATCGTCCTGATCAGCTGACACGAAGGTCCTGACTTCTGGCGCGCGCGTGCGTAGCTCTCCATCCAGGTGCACTAGAGATCCCAGCCGACCCAGACATGTGTTGCTGCGCGAAAACCGCCGCGCTGGACGCGGAATCAGCCGCCTTGCCGCCAGTACACGCGGCGGCTTCTCCGCGTTTTCTCACAGTACCCCCCCTGAGGAGTGGACTCTGGACACTTCCCACCAGGCTTTCCAGGATGTGGGTCTAGAATCTTTTCGGTCTCACATTCCGATTGGTTTTTTACCATCACAGGGAGGGAGGGGAATCCACGTGCACTGCTGGCTTCAACAGAGACACATGGACTGATCTTACACCTCTCATACTGGCTGGGAGATCGACAGCATTGGTGACAAAATTAACTTTCCTGGTCACTGGGAATGGTCCTATGAATGTAGGACCCAGTTTGGGTGATGCTCGCTTCAGGGCCTCATGCCGAGAGGATACGTACACCATGTCCCCAGGGGAAAACTCCCACTCTACAGACTTTCTCTTACTAGTCTGATTTTTCTGAGTCCGGGGTTTCCTTGACACTGGTAAATGTTGTAATGTACCCGGTGAGGTCTAACTAGATGTTTTACCCTCTAGAATGTCTCGCTGGCAAGGGCCCAGATTAGGCATCCAGTCCTCCACCGTCTCCGCAGGTGCCCTGACCACCTTCCGAGGTAGGCCGGTCACAGGCTCAGAGCATTTAATTAAAGCTTCGGCTTTGACCTGCACTGCCACTTCTCCGACCTATATCTTGGTAGCACCAACCCCAACTCTCCCCAACCAATGCCGATGACAATGGGCTGACCATTTCAGTAACTATCCTGAAGCCCAGTCAATCTGTGGGGAATGGATTTGCAACCAGGGCATACCAAGAACAATGGTGGAGGTTGCCATGGGCATTACCAGGAACTGTAATCTCTCTTCATGTAACGCCCCTAAACAACATGACAACCAGGGGGTTTGGAAGAGAGTCTGACCACTCTGCAACGGAGAGTCATCCACTGCAGTGACCAGAATCTGCCGGTCTAATGGGACCAGGGGTATCCCCAATTTTTTTTACGAAATCGTAATCTATGAGGTTTGTTGCAGAACCGGAGTCCACAACGGCTTCTGCGGAACTAGTCTGACCCTCCCATGTAATAGAGCAGAGAAGGAGCAGATGATCAATGTTTAGAGGTAACGACTGGTCGCCTATGGTGTTGACCCACCCCAGACGGCAGCATTCTCCTGGCCCCTTAGCACCATATAGATCGTGTTTTCTTGGCCTTCCGTGACTCTTCTTCACCTGACTCAGCCCTGAATATCCGATTTGCATCGGCTCGTCAGAGGGTGACGAAGATCGAGAAGAGTCGTCTGAGATAGACCTTACAGCATTCCTACCACGAATCTGTTTCTGGTAGTGCAAACGGCGATCTATCTGCACGGCCAAAGAAATTGCCTCATCTACAGATTTGGGCCCCGGATGTCCTATCATTACGTCATGGATTGCATCTGACAATCCTGCCAAAAAACAGTCTAATAGTGCAAATGACCCCCATCTCGCAGATACTGCCCATTTCCTGAACTCAGCAGCGTAATTTTCAACCGGACCCTTGCCCTGCCGCAATGTCTTGAGCTTCCGCTCAGCGGTAGAAGCAATGTCCGGATCATCATAAATTATAGCTATTGCTTTAAAAAATTCCTCAACCGAGGCTAGGGCCTCATGCCCTGTCGGGAGACTATACGCCCAGGTCTGGGAATCCCCTGACAACAGAGTCTTAATAAACTTAATTCTCTGTGCCTGGGTTCCAGACAAATTAGGCCTCAACTCAAAGTATGATAACACTCTATTTCTAAAATTCTGAAAGTCAGATCTATGGCCAGAAAACCTTTCAGGTACGGACATACGGATGTCCGTGACTAGAGGAGATCGCACTGAATTTATAGCTGATTGAAGTTCCTGAATAGCCCCAAATAGCTGGCTGATCTGTGTCTGTTGGTTCAAAACTACCCCGGAAAGCTTGTTTACTGCGGCGGTCAGGACTTCAACATGACTATACAGTGCGTCCATTTGGTTTTGGTCTGCCGTTCTGTAACGATCGGTGTCAGCACACAGAGAGAAACTGATTATTGGTGATCTGCAGTATCACCAAGAATACAGATTATACCTGATTATTGATGATCTGCAGAATCACCGATAATCCAAGTATAACTAACCTCTGGACACCTTTATAGTGTGAGTGTTTGGTGCAACAGTAATACTTTGCGTAATCCACCTGATGAGCAGGTGGTCCTTGGCAGTGTGGGCAACACTGCTCTTTTGAGAAGTACGAGAACCTTTCAGCAGCCTGAGATCTTCCAAGGGGTGGAGTCTCAGGCTGAAGATAGGAAGGACCAGTGAGTGAGTGAGTGACACCTGAAGGTGGATGTCACTTGCTGGTCTGGAGACTATCTCCTAAAGGAGAGAGATAGCTCTCGAGGTCGGGCAAGCTAGGTCGGCAACACACAGACAG
This sequence comes from Hyperolius riggenbachi, assembly GCF_040937935.1. NCBI lineage: Eukaryota > Metazoa > Chordata > Amphibia > Anura > Hyperoliidae > Hyperolius > Hyperolius riggenbachi. Next base: position 101,397,283 of record NC_090648.1, read on the forward strand.
ACAAAGTACAAAGACAGAAGACTGATTCGGTATCCAAGGCAGGCAGGGTTGGCAACGGATGATCAGATATGTGTGGTACCGAATCAGCGAGCGGAGAGGTAGTCAGGAAAGCAATAGGTCATAACAGATATCAAACAATGCCTAGTCTTGGGTGTGAGGTCCGTGGTCTCTACACCCTGGAACTAGTCTGAAGTATAATATGATGGCACAAAGTATTCCTAGACTTGGGTGTGAGGTCCGTGGTCTCGACACCCTGGAACTAGTCTGGAGTATAACAGAATGATAACACAAAGTCTCTAGTCTTGGGTGTGAGGTCCGTGGTCTCTACACCCTGGAACTAGTCTGAAGTATAACAGAATGATAACACAGAGTCCCTAGTCTTGGGTGTGAGGTCCGTGGTCTCGACACCCTGGAACTAGTCTGAAGTATAACAGAATGATAACACAATTGTAACAGAGGTAATCTGGCTCAGTGTGAATTCCCAGGTCCTCCTGGTTCTAACACACTGTTGGATCTGACTAAGGTCTGAGTGCTTCCACGTAAGTGTTCGCAACGGCAGACCACCAGCAACTGACAAGCAAGCTGTATATATTGTTGCCGCCCCGCCCAAGCCACTCAGCCAATCAGGAGTCCAGCAGGAATCAGCTGATCGTCCTGATCAGCTGACACATCTCCTGCTGGCATAAAGGTCCTGACTTCTGGCTCGCGCATGCGTAGCTCTCCATCCAGGTGCACTAGAGATCCCAGCCGACCCAGACATGCGTTGCTGCACGAAAACCGCCGCGCTGGACGCGGAATCAGCCGCCTTGCCGCCAGTACACGCGCTGGCTTCTCTGCGTTTTCTCACAGTAACCAAGGCCAATACCAAAGGAAAGCAGGAAATGTGGGCGTCGACGGCTAGTGGATGATTTGGGTGCCTCATAGGCGCTAATGCAAATATCGTCTATACGGCTCCCAAAGCAGAAATTTGGGCCCTGGATAAATATTGTTTTCAACATTAGAACATTAAAGTTTTTGAAATATGTTATGGTTTTGAAACTTGCAAGGTTATAGTTTGTGTCATATTATTTTGTTTGTATGTACAAATTTTACGTTATCAAATATGTTATCTTTTCTACGTCTGTAAGGGTGTTTGTGTAGGCGGAGTGGTTAGGGTTAGGCACCACCAGGGGGGTCTTAGGGTTAGACACCACCGTGGGGGGGGGGGGGGGGGTCTTAGGGTTAGGCCCCACCAGAAGGGGGTCTTAGGGTTAGGCACATCAGGGGAGGGTTCTGTGTGAGAGAAGGATTAGGTGACGCTGTATTTTTGAATTGGGAAATGGTTTTTAAAGTAAATATCTTTCCGTTTTAATTTCCCATCTGTTTTAAAACGTTACTTATCATTTACTGTATATGTTTTTGGCTTCACTTTGCACCCAGTTGAAAATGATCTTTATCGTTTATTAAGATTTAATCTTCACCCCACACCCATTTTTCCTCATGCCTGCATGATAACAAAGGTCTTCACTAACAGAAACACCATCCACTTGGCAAGCCCCTCTGCAGTGGTTCCTTCCCCCGTGTATATACTCTAAGTGCAACGAGTTAAATCAGAGAGGCATCCTCTTAGAGGTTTTCGATAGACACATAAACCTTTTATTCAGCCTAAAAACATACAAAAATGTCCACTTTCACATTCAGAGGGTCCTAATCCACGTATATATCCTGGGTTCTCAAACTTGACACAGTTGTAAAGTGCTAATATTGAGGAAAGTGGGTGACGCGTACAGCAGCCAATCAAAATTCACCTTTTGTTTTTCAAGGGGAATATTTACATTGCTGCCATTCATACACTCTTAATGGCAAAGGCCTTAAATCTGGTACAGTCAGTCACTGGGAGACTGGGGTTTAAATTCTGAAAAGGAAGCAGGCCAAAAACAGCCAATCAGATTTGTTTAATTTCAATGGTAAAATGCAACTTATTGATGCCAAAGACCCCACAGATCATAAACTTGGTCATTAAGTGAATGTATGTCAAGGTTAGAAAAAGTGGGCGGAGCCAAAAACAACTAATTTCTAACATGGGAAAATATAAACTGCAGCTATTCTTACACTGTTAATGGCAGGGTACTCAAACTTGAAACAGTTGGTCACTCGGTGACTGTGATTAACATTTGGAAAAGTAGGTGGAGTCTACAAGAGCCAATCAAAATTCACCTATTAATTTTCAAGGGGAATTGTTAGGAGTCAGGTAGTTACCTCTGCAGTCAAGAGCGGTGTGGCCGCCGCTCCCGCGTCTGACGTCACCGCGGATCTCGGCGCGTCCTCTCAGTCATCTCCTTCCGGCAGAACAGGCCTCTCCAGGTTGTATCAGAGCAGAGTAGCGCATGCGCGCACCAGGAGACAGGACCTTTATGCGCTGAGGAGGCGTGTCAGCTGACCTGCCGGTCAGCTGACAGCGGTGGTCTGACTCTCGCCGCTGATTGGCCAGGGCTCACTGGGCGGAGTATTTGGAATTGCCTGTCTGTATTTAAAGAAAACCTGAACTGAACATTAAAAGTCAAAATAAGCATACACAAGTCATACTTACCTTCCATGTAGTCTAATCCTCAGTGTCTTTCTCCTGTCCCACGTCCTGTTTGTTCACTGTGATCAAGGGAATTCTCTGTCCTCCATTTTGAAAATGGCCATTACCCCATAACAGCTTTCTGGTCAGCACACAGTTAAACTGTAACATCGCCCACTTGAGCCATAGGAAAACATGGACACATCAGTTGTCCACTCAGCTATAACTGACAGCAACTGATATTTTACTGACAGTAACTGATATATTTCAGTTCTGACAAAATATTGTCAGAACTGGAGGGGATTATTGTAAGAAGAAAATGGTGAGCTTCTGAGAGGAACTGATGGCAAGGTAACTATGTAATGTTCATTTGAAGTTACCTCATGTGTTTATTTTAAATATTTTTACTCAGTACAGGTTCTCTTTAAGCCATGGGCTGTCAGTGGCTCGTTGTCTGCTGTTGCTGAAACTTTGCAGTGAAAGCTCTCAGACCTTAGTCAGATCCGTGTGTGCTTGATCCGGCAGGACCCCGGGGATTCACACTTATCTTAGGAAAAAACATATTATTGTATATTTGTTTATTGTGTATGACCTTTTGCCTGAACCTCTGATTACTCTCTCTGCATCTCGATTCTGTACTTTGCCCATCTGATCTGCTGCCGACCTCAGCCCGACCTGACTCTGATTTAGCCTTCTGATTCTGTACTTTCGCCCATCTGATCTGTTACCGACCTCAGCCTGTTTACTCACTACGATTTTGCCTGACGTTTCTGTACCGCTGCCTGACTGACCTGTTGCCGACATTGCCTGCACGACCACTCTGTATCTAGTGATAGTCCCTACCGCTAAGGGCTATCACATAGGAGTACTCCTGTGTTACTGTGCACTAAAACACGTGTGACCACACTCTGAATAAAATACTGACTACTGTGCTGATAGAGCTGGTTCTGATTATCAGATATACCACTGACCATTACATAACAGCAGACCAAAATGACTATGGAGGCTTTAGTTCAGGCGTTAACTGTAGCTGTCGAGCAGTTAACTACTACTGTTGCATCTCAGCAGGCTCAGTTAAATCTCCTGACTGAGGCTGTAAACAGCCCACAGAGATCTGCATCATCATCGCCTCCCTCACATGTTCGTGAACCTAAGATGGCACTTCCTGAGAAGTTTTCAGGTCATAAGTCAGATTTTAGAAATTTCAGAAACAAGTGTATGTCATACTTTGAAATGAGGCCCATTTCATTAGGCTCTGAATTGCAGCGGGTAACCCTGATTAAGACCCTGTTAAATGGGGATTCACAAACTTGGGCCTATAATCTGCCCAATGGTCACGAAGCCTTAGGGTCTGTTCATGCTTTCTGTGAGGCCATGGCGGTAATTTATGATGACCCGGACATTGCCGCCATGGCAGAAAGAAATTTAAAAAGACTCCGCCATGGGCATGGCACTTCGGAAGATTATGCCTCAGAGTTTAGAAAGTGGGCAGTCTTCTCCCGATGGGAACATTACGCCTTACTTGATTGTTTCCTCTCGGGGTTATCAGAGTCAGTTTCAGACATTATGATCAGTCATCCTGAACCTAAGACCTTAGATGAAGCTATTGCATTGGCTGTTAAGATAGATAGCAGGGTACGATATCATAAACAGGGCAGGTTGCGTACTACTTCCAGAACAGTTTTTTCCACTCCTTCAATCACGACTACTTCGGATGAGCCAATGCAGATCGGCCATTCGAAACTGTCAGAGTCTGAAAAGACCAGGAGAAGGAAAGAGGGCCTCTGTTTGTACTGTGGGGAGAAAGGTCATCTCATTCAGAATTGCAGTAAGAAGGTGGAAAACTTCTCTGCCTAGGTGTAGTTGGAGGTACTACCCTAGGCGAACCTGTTTTACAAATCCAAAGATTTCTAAAATGTTGTTTGCTGTGTTCTATTACGTGGAAGGATCAAGTTTTCTGCACTCAGGCCTTCATTGATTAAGGCTCCGCAGCAAACTTTATTGATTCAGATCTAGCCTCTAAGTGGGAAATTCCCATTCTTCCCATGGAGAGACAGTTCTATGTTACCGCCATAGATGATTCTCCACTACAGAACAAGCAACCTCTCTCATAAACTCCTCTCCTCACCTGTCGTATTGGAGTCCTGCATAGAGAGGAATAGCAATATTATGTGGTAAAAATTTCATCTTCTATGATTGTTCTGGGGCTCCCGTGGTTACGTCAACACTCACCTCAGATTGACTGGAACACTGGGCAATTGTTGGCCTGGTCCCCAGCTTGTCAAGACTCTTGTTTAGAAAAGATTACCCTGTGTACCACTGAGGTTCATGTGGAAGGGGTTCCTCTTCCATATGTAGCTTATTCTGAGGTGAAAGCACTTTAGGCCTGCAATTTAGCATTCAGTGTGATTTCTGCCCTTAAAACGCTGCTTTGCGTCACATCCAGATTTTTCCCCGGGACTTTGGGCATGTATCCCACTGCGCCATGCCCCCCTCCAGGTGTTAGACCACTTGAAACATCTTTTCCATCACTTTTGTGGCCAGCATAATTTCTTCTATTTTTCAAAGTTCGCATCCCCATTGAAGTCTATTGCGGTTCGCGAACTTTTACGCGAACCGAACCTTCCGCGGAAGTTCGCGAGCCGAAAATCGGAGGTTTGCGACATCACTAGTGACCTGTAGAGTTGGAAGTCACGGGGAGATTGGCTGTGCAGCAGCTACAGGGATGAGAGGATCTGTCCACTTGCTGGGAAAAAATAAACTATTACTCCGGTCTCCTCAATACTTGGGGGGGCAGGAATTGGCAGAGGCGTATCTAGAGGGGTGCAGGAATGGATTGTGCCATGGGCGCCACACAGGCCCAGATTTACATCGCAAGAGCATATAGGCACAGATGTCCTGGCACCCTAGACTTCGCCCTACATAAAGCAACAAACACCTGCCGAACTGCACTTCAAGTGTGCTAACTGGCCCAGCTGTCACCTCTCCCTTACTAACCTTGGCCATCGTAGGTATCTACAGGTGCCCCTTATCCTCAGTATTAAGTAGCTAGAGGTGCCCATGGCTGAATGGAGATCTTGTCAGAGGAATTCCAAGAGCAGGGTGTGTAACCTCTCATTTACACTCCGCTGCCTTTCTATCATCAGGTGCCTGTAGGCACGTGCCTACAATTCCTTCTAGTAAATCTGGCCCTGGCGCCAAAGCAGGATGGGCACCATACCTGCCCCCATGCTGTGACATCAATGCTGCCTCTCTATTAATACTCACAGACCTCAGTTCAGCAGAGATCGAAGAGAGGAGAGTGTGCACAGTAACTGCAGCATGTTAGATGCGGAAGTGAAATCATTGGTCACTACCTGCATGTGAAGTGTGCCACAAGGGTACTGAGCACAAGCACTCTCCTCTCTTCAAATGCTGCTGATCTGAGAGACGGTAATGCACTACTATGAAGAAGGGGTGAAAGAAGAAGGGTGAGGGTAGGGTGAAGAGGGTTTTGCAGGTGGCTCCGCTTACTTCTAGTTACCCCTGGTTGGGGTGCTCTCAAAATCTGTATATGGGACCAATCTTTTTTAGTTATGTCTCAGCCAAACGCAGTTCATCACATGATCTCTTTTGCTTCCCCAAGCTAAGGTATACAGGAGAGATTCATTTTCATGTAATACTGTAAACAACATAAGAATAGGATATGAACTCCCTGAGCAGTTTGTGTGTCTCGTAGTCAGGATTTTACATACCCCCTCTACACACAAGAGATGCATTGAATCACTGACATGAGAACAGAGTGTGTAGTGTACAGAGTATGCTCCTTTATGTGTCTGTAATGAGAGCTTGTGCTGGAAGAAATAAGACTTTGTTTGTGCACCTTACGTAAGTATGCTGAGAATCAATAAGACATGTTTTCATGTGGATAGGAGAAGTAGCTGTTTGTATGTATTTATATATTGTGTGCGGCAGGGAGGGGTGGGAGCTTTGGTTACATAACAGCCAATACTGCTAATTATTATTTCTAATGATTCATCATCACATTTAATCGTGCAGAAGATGAAGTAGAAAGAAAGCAAAGAATTGAGAAAATGGCATGACGTGTAGCTGTGTGCTATGCTTGATCAATAATGTAAAATGCAGCATCCTAAAGACCACCTTCGACCTTCCACAAATCCGCAAAGCTACCCACTTACGACAAGCTAAAATTGCTAGAGATTGACAACATCATTACCTTAAACTGCAGTACAGTAAAACAACCACAAGATGTCACGGTGTGTAAAATCTGATGGTGATCTTTATGGGTTTGTTATTTCCTGTATTCTCTGTAATCTTACCTCTCTTGAAGAATTTGGACCAGTTTATTAAAAAAGGGTCTTTTATTCGACCACATAAAATTGAGGTCAGTGAAAAAAAACAGTTTTTTTAGAGTTGATAGTTTCTTAGATGTCCTAAAGAACTTCTGGAGTGCGACCACCCAGTTCCTGTCACAGACCTGGAAAACCGAGTGGGAAATGTTAATTTCCTGCCTGCTCTGACGTTGGTTGCAAGGATTTGCAGCCCACCTTTGTGAGTATATACTGTACATCCTTAGGAATTTGCTTTTCTGAATCTTACACGATTCGGCACCATTGGGCTCCTGGTCTCCTTTTGTCTTTTAGATGGACCTGAGGTTGTTATAATCACAGGAACCATCGACATAAGCTATCTCTCTGTTCTAAGGCTCGGTTTACACTTCTAAGGCTCGGTTCACACTTACTTAAAAAATGTATCCGTGAGATACGTTTTTAAAGTTCCTCGAAAGCGTAGGAAGCGGATCCTATGTTAAAAATAGGACTCGCTTCAATTTGTTAAAAACACAGATCCATGTACCGTGGAACGCAAGACAGAACATAGAGTCCAAACATTGCACTTTTTTACGGACTGGAAGGGAAAAAGTGCCCAATGAAAGCACCGCACACTATCCGTTCTCACTAGGCTAGTCACCACATCCACGCTTCCTTGCAACTACGCCGCGGCTGTGACGTAATGCTCAAGTGTCTCTCCACCCATCGCCGCCGCTCAGTCCCATCTGAACAGCATGGTGGTTGGGGATTGTCCATTGAGCTTCAGCAGACCAATGGGAATCCTCAGCAATAGGGAGAATTCTCATTGGTTCATGTTGGGCCAATGAGAATTCTCCATTGAAAGTGTACCTGAGATGGCCATCATGGATGTATCTATACATACCTGGGGCTTCCTCCAGTACCTTGAGGCTTGGGAGTTCCCTCACCATCATCTCCATCCGCTCGGTTCACTTGCTATGCCCCCTGGTAAGCTGCCCAGCCACAGCCAGTTGTGCACTCCTGCGCCCTGCCGCTGGAGCGTGACAGAGGTTGCGCACACAGCTGAGCTGGGCATGCGCAGATGGGCATGGCCAGCCAAAGTAATTGGGGCGGATAGCAAGTGAACCTAGTGAACGAAGAGGACGGCGAGCCCACGAACCTCATGGGGCTGGAGGAAGCCCCAGGTATGTATAAATACACCCCTGATGGCCATCTCAGGTTCCCTTTAAGTGGAAATGATGAAATGCAAATAATATCGAGTTAGTGCAGCATTATGTAAATTTTGTATGCAAATGTATGCAGCTTGAAGCTGAACCAATTAAATCCTGCTGCGGTAAAATGAATTGAATGGTCCAGTTTCAAGCTGCATAATTTAGCATGCACATTTTGCATAATCCTGCATCAATTCAAAATTATTTGCATCTCATAGACCATCCCTAGTAAACACAAGGATTTGGGGGAATATAAATCTGACTCCGCCCACAGTGTGATCAAGTCCTGTTTTTCAATTTGAAAATGGTGTGGTATGCACAGGAAAGCAACTGCTCTCTACTGAAACTGGAGTGGCTGTTATGGGTTGCACGTTTTGCATATATTAGTGTACCTTTATGCTTTAGCCTGTATGTTCGTCAGTTCATCAGTAATACGTATGTGTGCTTAGCTTAGATTGCGCCAGTCTTTTGTAGAGTGAGAGCCGCATGTATACTGACATATATAAATGCTGTGCTGAATAACTGGCAGCAGTGTGTTTTAGTGAGAGCTTTGTAGGCGTCTCATTGACAGATGCCTGTACTATTGTTCAGCTGCAATCTAGAAGGTACTGTTATGTGTGACTGCTGGAGTGCTGTGTGCAAAGCACTAATAGCTGTATGTGTGACGCTGTATGGCAGATAGCCGTGTATGTGTGTGTATGCATGTCTTTCTGACAGATAATTGTATGTCTGTCTTACAAAGAAGCTCACAGACAGCAGAGAGTCTCAGCAATTTCCCTTCATATACAGGTTGTTAGGAAATACATAGGGTGCGGCAAACGTCTGCAAGAAAAAGGGAGTGAATACAGCAAAGTGAACTAGTGAAGGCGTATGGGAGGACAAGGATAGAAGAAGACATGTTGAAAAGCGAATCAGAGGACAAGACAAATAACATTTATATTGCACTTTTCTCCTGGGAGACTCAAAACGCTTGAGCTGCAGCCACAAGGGCGCGCCTGGTGGGCAGTGGCAATGTTAGTCTTGCCCAAGGACAACTTCCTGAATAGGTGCAGGCTTACTGAACAGAAGAGCCAAGGTTCAAACCCATTTCAACTGTGTCAGTGGCGGAGTCCTTAACCATTATCCAGCCACAGAGGAGATTATTTGTGTAGATAGGTAGGTGCATATTTACTCACTAATGGTGGCCACTAACGGTCCAATTTGTAGCGAAAATTCGTACGAGCGATCAGAAATTCTGATCGGATTGGTTGTAAATAATCTCCATTGATACGATTACATGCAATTATAAAATCAGTCGCTCAATTGGATTGTCGTCTAAAGGTGGCCATTAACGATCCAACTTCTAGCAAAAAATTGTTCTAGTGATCAGAAAATTCTGGTCAGAAGAAAAATCGTTCACTACACGATCAACGAACCGATCTTTGCTTCCTATCTATCACAACCAACAAGAAAATACAAATTTTGATTTGAGGAAAATCCAATCGGATGACTACTTTTATAATCGTTTGTAATCTATTGTGCCCATCAACTGAGATTATTTACAACCAATTAGATCAGAATTTGTGATCACTCTAACGATTTTTGAATATAAATTGGACAGTTAGTGGCCACCTTAACCAAAATTTGGATTTTCTTGTCGGCTGTGATAGATAGGAAGCAAAGAGTGGTTCGTTGATGGTGTAGTGAACAATTTCACTTCCGATCAGAATTTCTGATCGCGCAAACAATTTTTCGCTAGAAATTGGATCGTTCGTTAGTGGCCACCTCAACAATAAAATTTCCATTTGCAAGTAGCACACAGCAATTTTACTGGGACTTTTACTGTTTTGCTCAAATAGAGAAATCCACATTATCTATGTAATGTACACGTTGCTAGGGCAATGTTTGCTATGCTACTAGTGTAGTGCGCCCTACACTAGTAATGTTAGTAAAGCAGATTACCTAGGCAATGTGGGTGGTGCTAGCAACGGTGTCGGTGACCGATCTCCCAGACTAAAGGGCATTCCTTCACGGTTCACTTGCATTGTATTAAGCCAGCATGGTAGCCTGATGGTAGCCTCCTAATAGCAACTGCCAATATCTCCACCTATTTGGCAGCAAAAGCTCAGAGCATAGCATATCTATTTTTAGAGCAGAATAGTGAACTGGAAAGGGGTCCAATGGACCTCTGTACCACTTAACATCTAAAACTGAAAATGGAGATCTGTTTCTGAAAGGCGTGTGTTTGCTGTGCTAATAAATTTGCCACATAATTATGGTGTGCATCATCTGTGAGAGGTTAGCCTGCACTTACAACCGTTTTTCAAGGACCACTATTGTAATAAAAAATTTAGAATTTAAAATACATGTCAACACATACAAATAAGAAGTACATTTCTTCCAGAGTAAAATGAGCCATAAATTACTTTTTTCCTATGTTGCTGTCACTTACAGTAGGTAGTAGAAATCTGACAGAAGCAACAGGTTTTGGGCTCGTCCATCTCTTCATGGGGGATTCTCAACATGGTCTTTATTTTTTATAAAGACACTGCCTGAAAAGGATTTGTACAAAGATGATGGCCACCCTCCCTGCTGGCTTCACACTTTTTTGACAGTTGGACAGACTAACCATTATTCGCTAGGTGCTTTTGAAAAGAAAGAAAACCCTGAGAACCCCCCGTGAGAAGATGGGCTACTCCAAAACCTGTCGGTTCTGTCAGATTGCTACTAGCTACTGTAAGTGACAGCAACATAGGAGAAAAGGCTTCTAACCATGTGGGAATTCTCTCACTACATTTTTAAATATAGTCTGTCTAGGAAAAATGTGGCAAAGTGGATAATGTGAAATGGACTGGATGGCAGGAAGGTGCAGCTCATTGGGAATAATAATCTCTCTGTAAGTGGCTGTTCTGTAATCCGATGTAACTGGTAACAAGCTCACACAAAGCACCCAGAGGCGATCTTGCAGGATGGCCTAGAGCGCTAAATCGATGTCAGACTAATGTAGGTCATGGATGCTTTACTACCCAGGATCTACAGAAAAGAGGACTATCTCACAAATGGAAACTGCTGGTAATTAGACAAAATAAAGTCTATAGTTGGTTAAGAATTTAGTTATGAATTAAATAAATTACGTACCACGTTAATGTGGCATTGGTGCTAAAGCTTGGTTTACTTGAACAGGATTAACTGTAAACTGGGCAGTATGCAGGGAGGAGACAGTTGCTGTCAGTCCATTGGGGAAGTTATGGGCCCCAGTGCAAGTTTTACATTGGGCCCCCCAAGCACCATATAAATAACAATTTATACGGCGCACCAAAACCTGCCACAATGTAAGAGGTGCAAGAAGGGGATGTTAACAGTTTGTTAATGATCACTACTATTCAAAGCATCTGTAGAAGTGATTATTACCAGCACAGGACCAATAAAGGGCTAATACTGTGGTTACTGGAGGGCCCCTCTGGCCCAAAAGCCCCAATGCAGTCACAACCTCTGCATCCCTATTGCTACGCCACTGTGTCAATCCCTCACTTACCATTGGTCAACCATCTGCCCCACCCATTCCCAGTTCATTTGCATGTGATCAGACAGCTCTCAGTACTGGTGGGCAGGACCTTCTCCCACTGACTGCCCAGAGCAGTGATCTGCAAACTTGGCTCTCCAGCTGTTAAGGAACTACAAGTTCCACAATGCATTGTGGGAGTCTGACAGCCACAGTCATGTTCATAAAGGCAAATGCATTGTGGGACTTGTAGAGAGCCAAGTTTGCAGATCACTGGCCCAGAGGATGGAGAGTCCATGGAGGTTCCTGTCTTGCTATAAACACATTGCTGTTACACCAACTGATATATTTGTAGCGCATCCGTAAGTGTAGCTATGTTAAATGGATCCTGCACGTTTCCAACTCAGGTGACACCCACAACCTCCAGTGATACACATAAACCAGCAGTATAATGCTAAGCAATTTTATTGGATCCGGAGACCCAGTAATAAAGATAACATTAACAATTTACCTTCTAACAGATAAGTCATAGCATCTGAACTCAGTTTTGGCAATAATGGAATACCAACAGTTGCTTGCAAAGGAATGCAACAGAGAATGACACCGTCAAAGTCCCTGTAAAGGGTTTGACCCAAAGAAGCACCAGAAAATCCAGAGATGTCAAATCCCACAAATCACAGTAAATTATTAAGTGCACTTTAAATGGCAAATGTATAAACAGTCTGCTATAACCAAAATCAGATAAACATTTAAGCTTATTTCCCCTAAGGGCCCTTTTCCACTAGCGCGTTTGCGCTAGCTGAATCGCAAAAACGCAAACCGCTAGCGATTTTACAATCGCTACGGTTTGCTTTTTAACATAGGAATCGCGGTAGGTCATTTCCACTACCGCGATTCGTTTTTTACTTGATCGCGATCGCGGCGCGGAGCGACTTTTGCCGCGATTTTGCTATGCAGTGCATAGCATGGCAAAATCGCGGCCGCAAACGTCGGGAAAACGGCGAAATTGCGATTCAGCAATCGCTAGCGTTCAGCGCGAACGCTAGCGACTGCTAGTGGAAAAGGGCCCTAACACTGGTCAGTGTTAATCTAAGTAGTATGGTCAGTGTTAATCTAAGTAGTAGGTCAGCAGGTGGAGCTCATGGACTAGATTGTGAGCCCCTCTGAGGGACAGTTAGTGACAAGACAATATACTCTGTACAGCGCTGCGTAATATGTCGGCGCTATATAAATACTTAAATAAATAAATATATAAAACATAATTTGTAATCTACAAGGAGCTTCACAAGGAGAACAGCAGCAGGATTTGGAAGGTGACACAAGCTGGATTATTAGATATATATGAATGATCCTCTTCTGATAGGCCTAGACACCCCAGAGCAGATTGATAGGTAGAGATGGGCCGAACCTCCGATTTTAGGTTCGCGAACTTCCGCGAAAGGTTCGGTTCGCGAAAAAGTTCGCGAACCGCAATAGACTTCAATGGGGAGGCGAACTTTCAAAGTTTTAAAAAATTCTATCAACTGGAAAAATGATAGAAAACATGTTTCAAAAGCTCTAATACCTGGAGCCCCACCTAATTCAGTGAAATACACATCACTGCTAGAGGACCCACCCACCCTCCTTCCAAGCAAGGTCCTTTATACCATTTGCCTGCCTACACTAATTAGTTATGGGACAGCTGCTACACACTCTGCTAGGGAAATTTTAATTTCCCTCCACCCACCTCCCGCCTACCCTTCTGCCTATTCCCTCCTCCCTCCTGCCGGAGGGAGGAGGGTCTCTTCTGCCAGGGAATTATACTATTTTAAAAACCAGTATACTTCATACCATAGCTGGGAATACATACATGAGTATACATCATACCATGGCTGGGAATCGAACCCAGATCTCACTGTGTGGTGGGCACATCACCCTAAGCACTGTACCACTACAGAAGTAAGTGAATCTAGCCTAAAATTTAACATTTATGCTCAATGCAATAGAACCATTAGGTTGCTTAAAGGAGAACTGTAGTGAGAGGTATATGGAGGCTGCTATATTGATTTCCTTTTAAGCTATACCAGTTGCCTGGCAGCCCTGCTGATCTATTTGGCTGCAGTAATAATAATAATCCAAACATTTGTATAGTGCTTTTCTCCTGTCGGACTCAAAGCGCTCAAGAGCTGTAAGCCACAGGGACGCACTCAAGAGGCCACCCTGCAGTGTTAGGGAGTCTTGCCTTGAACTCCTTACTGAATAGGTACTTGACCTAGCCAGGATTCAAACCCTGGTCTCCCATGTCAAAGGCAGAGCCCTTAACCAGTACACTATCCAGCCACTGTAGTGTGAATCACACCAGAAACAAGCATGCAGCTAATCTTGTCAGATCTTACAAAAATGTCAAACACCAGATCTGCTGCATGCTTGTTCAGGGTCTAGGGCTAAAAGTATTGGAGGCAGAGGATCTGCAGGATAGCCAGGTAACTGGTATTGCTTAAAAGGAAATCAATATGGTAGCCTCCATATACCTTTCACTACAGTTCTCCTTTAAAGGGAACCTTAACTGAGAATGATATGGATGTTTCCTGTAAACAATACCAGTTGCCTGGCAGTCCAGCTGATCTTTGTGACTGCAATAGTGGCTGAATCACACCCTGAAACAAGCATGCAGCTAATCCAGTCTGACTTCAGTCAGAGCACCTGATCTGCATGCTTGTTCAGGGGCTGTGGCTAAAAGTATTAGAGACACTGGATCAGCAGGCGATTCAGGCAACTGGTATTATTTTAAAAGGAAAAATCCATATCCTTCTCCGTTTAGGTTCCCTTTAAGGATTTGTAGCATAAAAGCCAACTCACATTGGCTGGGATTTGAACCTGGGTCTCACTGTATGGTGGACAAGCACACTAACCACTATACCAACTGAAGCTGGCCTGAAATTGCTGGCCTGAAATTGCTGGCCTAAAATTTACTATTTATGCTCAATACAAGAGAAAAAGTAGACAAGACAAATAACATTTATATCACACTTTTCTCCTGGCGGACTCAAAGGACCAGAGCTGCAGCCACTAGGGCATGCTCTATAGGCAGTAGTGTTGGGCGAACAGTGTTCGCCACTGTTCTGGTTCTGCAGAACATCACCCTGTTCGGGTGATGTTTGAGTTCGGCCGAACACCTGATGGTGTTCGGCCAAACTGTTCGGCCATATGGCCGAACTAAGAGCGCATGGCCAAACGTTACCCGAACGTTCGGCTAGCGCTGTGATTGGCCGAAAGGGTCACGTGTAGTGTTGGGCGAACATCTAGATGTTCGGGTTCGGGTCGAACATGGCCGCGATGTTCGGGTGTTCGAGCCGAACTCCGAACATAATGGAAGTCAATGGGGACCCGAACTTTCGTGCTTTGTAAAGCCTCCTTATATGCTACATACCCCAAATGTACAGGGTATATGCACCTTGGGAGTGGGTACAAGAGGAAATTTTTTTTAGCAAAAAGAGCTTATAGTTTTTGAGAAAATCGATTTTAAAGTTTCAAAGGGAAAACTGTCTTTTAAATGCGTGAAATGTCTGTTTTCTTTGCACAGGTAACATGCTTTTTGTCGGCATGCAGTCATAAATGTAATACATATAAGAGGTTCCAGGAAAAGGGACCGGTATCGCTAACCCAGCAGCAGCACACGTGATGGAACAGGAGGAGGGTGGCGCAGGAGGAGAAGGCCACGCTTTGAGACACAACAACCCAGGCCTTGCATGAGGACAAGAAGCGTGCGGATAGCAATTTGCGTTTTGTCGCCATGCAGTCATAAATGTAATACAGATGAGTTCAATAAACAGGGACCGGAAACGCTAACCCATCACAGATGTTCATTGTTCATGTTACTTGGTTGGGGTCCGGGAGTGTTGCGTAGTCGTTTCCAATCCAGGATTGATTCATTTTAATTTGAGTCAGACGGTCTGCATTTTCTGTGGAGAGGCGGATACGTCGATCTGTGACAATGCCTCCGGCAGCACTGAAACAGCGTTCCGACATAACGCTGGCTGCCGGGCAAGCCAGCACCTCTATTGCGTACATTGCCAGTTTGTGCCAGGTGTCTAGCTTCGATACCCAATAGTTGAAGGGTGCAGATGGATTGTTCAACACAGCTATGCCATCTGACATGTAGTCCTTGACCATCTTCTCCAGGCGATCGGTGTTGGAGGTGGATCTGCACGCTTGCTGTTCTGTGTGCTGCTGCATGGGTGTCAGAAAATTTTCCCACTCCAAGGACACTGCCGATACCATTCCCTTTTGGGCACTAGCTGCGGCTTGTGTTGTTTGCTGCCCTCCTGGTCGTCCTGGGTTTGCGGAAGTCAGTCTGTCGGCGAACAACTGGCTAGAGGAGGGGGAGGATGTCAATCTCCTCTTTAAAGTCTCCACAAGGGCCTGCTGGTATTCTTCCATTTTGACCTGTCGGACTCTTTCTTCAAGCAGTTTTGGAACATTGTGTTTGTACCGTGGATCCAGGAGGGTATAAACCCAGTAATTGGTGTTGTCCAGAATGCGCACAATGCGTGGGTCGCGTTCAATGCAGTCCTAGGCCGAAGAGGTCATAGCCTAGGGTCACAAAAACCTGTTTATTTGGGCTATTTCAATGGTAGTGATGGTGACGTACATAAATCTCAGCCATGGCAGTTAGCAACATCTGAATTTCACGAAATGTCTCATGCAGGTAGAAGACATATTGTTAGACTTGGATTCCAAAGATGGGGTCCCTACATCTCTGCAAACCAGAGTTACAGGGGTCCAAAATTGGTAAAATCCCCCATAGACTTTCATTGCCTCCCTATTTCACTTTCCAAAATCTCACATCTTTTCAAAGGGCAATGGCTCAGCAGTACCAAATTTTCTAGCATTGTAGGGACCCTTAGGGGGAACATGACTGGTGAGTTTCGGGCCCCTAGGCCAAAGAGGTCATAGCCTAGGGTCACAAAAACCTGTTTATTTGGGCTATTTCAATGGTAGTGATGGTGACGTACATAAATCTCAGCTATGGCCGTTAGCAACGTCTGAATTTCACGAAATGTCTCATGCAGGTATGTCAACATATTGTTAGACTTGGATTCCAAAGATGGGGTCCCTACATCTCTGCAAACCAGAGTTACAGGGGTCCAAAATTGGTAAAATCCCCCATAGGCTTTCATTGGGCCTACTATTTACCGGGGAGGGAGGTGGGAGGAGGGAGGAGGGAGGAGGGAGGTGGGAGGAGGGAGGTGGGAGGAGGGAGGTGGGAGGTGGGAGGAGGGAGGTGGGAGGAGGGAGGTGGGAGGAGGGAGGTGGGAGGAGGGGAGGTGGGAGGTGGGAGGAGGGAGGTGGGAGGTGGGAGGAGGGAGGTGGGAGGTGGGAGGAGGGAGGAGGGAGGTGGGAGGAGGGAGGTGGGAGGAGGGAGGTGGGAGGAGGAGGGAGGTGGGAGGAGGGAGGAGGGAGGTGGGAGGAGGGAGGTGGGAGGAGGGAGGAGGGAGGTGGGAGGAGGGAGGTGGGAGGAGGGAGGTGGGAGGAGGGAGGTGAGAGGAGGGAGGTGGGAGGAGGGAGGAAGGAGGAGGGAGGAGGGAGGTGGGAGGAGGGAGGTGGGAGGAGAGAGGTGGGAGGAGGGAGGAGGGTGGTGGGAGGTGGGAGGAGGGAGGTGGGAGGAGGGAGGTGGGAGGAGGGAGGAGGGAGGTGGGAGGAGGGAGGTGGGAGGAGGGAGGTGGGAGGTGGGAGGAGGGAGGTGGAAGGAGGGAGGAGGCCAATTAAAATCTCCCTAGCAGAGTGTGTAGCAGCTGTCCCATAACTAATTAGTGTAGGCAGACAACTGAGTCAAATGGTATAAAAGACCTAGCTTGAAGGGAGGGTGGGCGGGTTCTCTAGCACTGAAAGCAGTGTGTTTGACAATAACATGTCTGCTGACAGTGAAATGGAGGGTAAACATTTTGCTCAATACAGCATTATGGGGCGAATCGAACTTCCGCAAAAGTTCGCCTGATGCAGGCGAACGCGAACCCCCAAAGTTCGCCTGGAACCGTTCGCAGGCGAACCGTTCGGCCCATCTCTATTGATAGGCCAATATGACAGTTGTCTCTAGTCCTAACTAGAAACTGTGTTGCATAAGACCCTGGGAGGCCTGACCATGTGAAAGTCACAATCCAACAAGAATCGCTCACTCAAAGCTGGCTCTGTGAATCTGCAGGGCTGCAATGCAGGCAGATGATAAGACATACTAATAAACTGGATTCACTATCAGCTGATTACTGTAGTAATAACACAGGTTGCTTACAGTTCCTTCAGATGAGGCAGGAAGAAACAGTCACATGTATAGTGGCCTGTAAGCACTCCTGTTCAGATAGGATGCAGTCACTGTAGAGAATGGATTTCACCTCACAGACAGCTCAGCTCTTCAGATCTCTATCAGGCATTTTTCTTTCTCTCTCCAGAACTTCTAGTTCTCTCCTTCAGGTCTCCACACACTTCTCTCTCTGCAGGCTCATTCCACCCAGTTTCTAGCACATTCCTTCTTCTCTGAGCTTAGACTTTCTCTCATTGGCTACAAACCTCCAAAGTATAAAAGCTGCTCTCCTATTCATGACAGGCATTCTCCACCTAGATGTAAGAGGGAAAGTGCAAGCACACCAAACTATGCAAACTATTTAGCAATCAACCATTTCAGAGCCGATTTCATAGAACCACAAATCCCCAATATGATAACACAGAGAATATACTTTGCAGGAGAACAGAGGTGCCAAATGGATAAAAGGAAGCTAAATGAGCTTAAAAAACCAAATTCTTGGTAAATAGAGGCGGTAGTGGTGGACTTACCTCCTCCAAGTAGACACACAACGACTGTAGTAAAGACAGTCAATATATTTTATTTATGAGATCCAAATATGCAGCACGTTTCGCAGGTTTGATCCCGCTTCATCAGGCAATAACAACGGAGCAATAGCATGTGTGGTCAAAGAAGAGCCAGGCACCTCTGTGAGAATATACTTTGTACAGGTACTGAATAGCCATGTTGGCAGGATGGCTATATATTTATACCATGATGCAGATGACAACATCTAAATAATAAATAACATTAAAGAATAATAATAAAAAAAATCTATATAATCTACCTTATATTCTATATTTTGAATAGTGAATGTTTATAGTTATGTAATTGAGTCATTATTTGGTCTAATAAACCTATTGTCTATTAATGTTAATGTTTTTCTTTTTAGAACCTACAAGTGTCTTTGGACGTCCAGTATCACCTAAGGACTATGCAGTAATGTAACAGATCATTGGAAATCTGAAAACCGCTTAAAAGGTAAGAAAAACTTGCATGAAGCATAGCTAAGTATAAAATGTAGTAATTTTATTATATTTTATTTATTTTACTCCAACTAAGCGTCATTTTTAAGGTATTTCTTACCTTTGAAATTGTTTTTAGAAATTTAAATTTTTGGGCACCTCCTTCCCTCCCCTTCTACATTTCAATTACGGTGCTTTTAGCTTTAGGCAATTGCAGTCTTTTTTTTTTTTTTCTTTCTTCCGAAGAGCTCCTGAACCTACTAGGACACATGTGCCCATATGCAATTCACTTTTTCTCCTGACTTTTCTCCCTAGGTGATTCTTTTAAATTTGTCAATAAAATGCATGCAGAAAGCAAGAAAATGCTCAAAATATTTTTGATGGTCCTTTTTTATTTACTTTTTGGTACTTTTTTAGATGAAAAGTGCTGGAAAGTTATTTTAATTTAAAGATGAAAAATGATCTCCTGGGAGAAAACTCAGGTGAAAAAGTGAATTGCATATGGGCCCCTGGGCTCAAATGCAATTACCATTTTACCAATTACTAACAAATGAAAATTTCACAACTTCTCAATAAAATGCCCTTTAAGCCACCAGCAAGGAAGAAAACACAATCCAAATAATACTGATAGTACTTTTCATCTACTTTTTGGTACTTTTTCAATTTCAAAGTGCTGAAAAGATATTTTAAAGACAAGATAAAATAATTATCTCCTAGGAGAAAACTCAAGAGAAAAAGTCAATTGCATACGGGCCATGGTGGTCGGACCCACCACATCCAAGCCTTTTACTGTGGTTGACAGCTCCACAACCAAGGTTTGCGAGTACCATGTTCATTTACTTTCACCTCTATCATTGTATTGACTTACTACACTAACAGGGGCAACTGGTTTCTTCTGTGCTTTCCCCCTTCTCTGGAAGATCTTCAGGTTTTCCAGCCTTCAGCCATATAACAGATACATATAATAGATGACCAGGAATTTAGCAGATACCAAATAATTTCAGCCATAGGCAATGCTTGTGACTTGAACCTTGTAAATTTGGGGGAAATTATCTTATCTTCCCATTTCTAAATTAAAATTAGGCTTAACAACCCATGTGACGCCTTTATTCCATTGGGACGCATTTGTGCATTTGGGTGGGTTAGAAGATGGATGGTCTTGTTTCTATTAGGATTACTCTCATGTTCCATTGGAGTAAAAAACATCAGACTAAGGCCCGGTTCACACTTGCGGTTCTCTGCCAAACGGACCGGATGACCTGACCGGATCCGGACCGGATCCGGATCAGAAACCGTACGGTTCTGATCCGATCTGGATCCGGTCAGGTTGCATCAGGTGTGCATCAGGATGCGATCCGGATCCGTTTGGCAAAAGAGAGTAGAAATAAAATAAAAATGTTGGGGTCTGGGAGGTTAGCAGAAGGTGGACCTGTGGAATCAGGCCCTCCGCTGTTTAGAACTCACCTCCACCTCCGACATACTGCCAACATCTCCAACACGTTAAACGTCACTGCTGCTCCACTCCAAAATGCTTGCCCATGTGTCCCCATCCAAAATCGCCGCTACAATACGCATAGGAAGTGGGGTAGAACATCCGGATTTTATAGCCAGTGTGTTGTGCGCTCTCCGGTTCTCATTGGTTTGTATTGGCCGGATGGTGCAGTCCGGCTCCGCTCCGGATACGTCTGCCGGAGGAGCCGGACCAAAAAATAGCGCATGTTGGGTCTTATGCCGGAGTCCGGATCCGGTCCGGATCCGGTCCGGACGAAACGGACGCATGTGAACGGACGCATAGACTTTCATTGCTATGCCGTGCGTCCGTTCCGTCCGTTCCGCATGCGGTCCGGCTCCGGCACGGCGATTCCGGACGGCGACCGCTAATGTGAACCGGGCCTAAGGCAATTTCTCAACATTATATTTGTTTGTACCCTTTTATGTCGAAGAAATGGGTGGAGCGCTCCCCTAGGTACAAACAGCGATGTGCCTCGGCTATCCTGGCAACACTCCAGAATCTTGACAGCAGAAGAGAAAGCGAAGCCGGCACCATCAATGTATTTATGCTCTTTTAATCAGGTAAAAACATGCAAACAGCCAATATGCGACGTTTCGAGGAGACACCCTCTTTTTCAAGCTGAACTGTGCATGACCAAACATATAATGGCAAATCAATCCTATTTATACACGACATAGACACATGGCAGCCTATCAGCACTATGCTTACTCATTAGCCAATAAGATCAGGTCCTACCAAGTGGACCTGATGGGGAACTCAAGGGCTGCCTACCTGGTAGGATCATTTGAAAATGGAGTCAAACCGCCTCCCCATCTAAGCCAGTTCCAGGTGGAGGCAAACGGCTACTCTTTGCTGGGCAGAGCTATGCGGAAACGTACCCCCGCCAGGCCACGCCCACTGGCGGACCTGGGAGGAAACAACCCGCACTGCGTGTGGGAGAGGGCGGCTACCAGCCGTCCGCTCCCCTTCTGCCCAGCAACGCGTGACGTATGCGGAAGAAATTCCGCTATACGCCATGCAGATGTAAACAGAGAGCCTGAGTGTCCGCCCCCTCCGGAGACTAGAGCGTGTGTCAGTTGCCTAGCAAGGAGGGATAAGGACAAAACAGAAGAGAAACACTAGAAAGCATCTGAAATAAAGATAAAAATAAAAATAAAAATAGGGAGGAGGGAAGGAGAGATGGACAAAAGGCGGCGTCTCGGGGTTCCACTGGAAAAGACTAATAAATGTTAAATACACATATTACGAATCTGTACATATGTCTAGGGATGAGCGTATTGACCTAATTACGAATTTCCGAAATTTCGCGAAATTACTACAATTACGATTTTAACAGTAATCGAAATTTCGTAATTTTCGCAAATTACGCAAATTTTCGTAATTACGATTACGAAATTTAGTATTTTAAAGTTTGCAAAGGTTTCTATCCCTCTAGATGCCTAAAATGAATAACCAACCTCCTCCTCCTCCTCCTCCTCCTCTCTCTCTCTCTCTCTCTCTCTCTCTCTCTCTCTCTCTCTCTCTCTCTCTCTCCAGAGATCTGTAGTATTTCAAAACCATACTCACATTCATGACATGTCCAGGGATCAAACCCAGGCCAACCACATGGAAGACAGCTATGCTCACCACCATACCACCAAACACACACTAAATAGACTGCTAACCTAAATCTTACTTGTAGACAGTCATATGAGACACATGCTGGGTGCAGGGCTTTGTGATTGGACCATGGACCATGCGATAGAGTGAGGTGCAAAAATGAAATCATGCCTAGCAGAGGATGGTTTCACAATGCTAAATGCTAGGCTGGCTGTGGTGCAATTGGTTAGTGCGTCTGGCTGGTAACAGCAAGGTTACAGGTTCAATTCCATCCAGGCATGTCTTTTCCTTTTGCGTTCAACAGTTGTCCAAACAGAGCCAACAGAGCCCCAGATAGCCATGTAGAGTTAGGTCACAGCTAGCCTGGCTGTGGTGCAATTGGTTAGTGTGTCTGGCTGGTAACAGCAAGGTTACAGGTTTGATTCCATCCAGGCATGTCTTTTCCTTTTGCGTGCGCGCGCTGCGCCATTGAACCCCATGGGGTATTTTGCGTGCGTAAAACTTTACGCATGCAAAACTTTGTGCTCGGTGTTTGGACAACTGTTGAACTCAAAAGGAAAAGACATGCCTGGATGGAATCGAACCTGTAACCTTGCTGTTACCAGCCAGACACACTAACCAATTGCACCACAGCCAGGCTAGCTGTGACCTAACTCTACATGGCTATCTGGGGCTCTGTTGGCTCTGTTTGGACAACTGTTGAACGCAAAAGGAAAAGACATGCCTGGATGGAATCGAACCTGTAACCTTACTGTTACCAGCCAGACACACTAACCAATTGCACCACAGCCAGGCTAGCTGTGACCTAACTCTACATGGCTATCTGGGGCTCTGTTGGCTCTGTTTGGACAACTGTTGAACTCAAAAGGAAAAGACATGCCTGGATGGAATCGAACCTGTAACCTTGCTGTTACCAGCCAGACACACTAACCAATTGCACCACAGCCAGGCTAGCTGTGACCTAACTCTACATGGCTATCTGGGGCTCTGTTGGCTCTGTTTGGACAACTGTTGAACGCAAAAGGAAAAGACATGCCTGGATGGAATCGAACCTGTAACCTTACTGTTACCAGCCAGACACACCAACCAATTGCACCACAGCCAGGCTAGCTGTGACCTAACTCTACATGGCTATCTGGGGCTCTGTTGGCTCTGTTTGGACAACTGTTGAACGCAAAAGGAAAAGACATGCCTGGATGGAATCGAACCTGTAACCTTGCTGTTACCAGCCAGACACACTAACCAATTGCACCACAGCCAGGCTAGCTGTGACCTAACTCTACATGGCTATCTGGGGCTCTGTTGGCTCTGTTTGGACAACTGTTGAACGCAAAAGGAAAAGACATGCCTGGATGGAATCGAACCTGTAACCTTACTGTTACCAGCCAGACACACCAACCAATTGCACCACAGCCAGGCTAGCTGTGACCTAACTCTACATGGCTATCTGGGGCTCTGTTGGCTCTGTTTGGACAACTGTTGAACGCAAAAGGAAAAGACATGCCTGGATGGAATCGAACCTGTAACCTTGCTGTTACCAGCCAGACACACTAACCAATTGCACCACAGCCAGGCTAGCTGTGACTAGTGTTGGGCGAACATCTAGATGTTCGGGTTCGGGCCGAACAGGCCGAACATGGCCGCGATGTTCGGGTGTTCGACCCGAACTCCGAACATAATGGAAGTCAATGGGGACCCGAACTTTTGTGCTTTGTAAAGCCTCCTTATATGCTACATACCCCAAATTTACAGGGTATGTGCACCTTGGGAGTGGGTACAAGAGGAAAAAAAAATTTAGCAAAAAGAGCTTATAGTTTTTGAGAAAATCGATTTTAAAGTTTCAAAGGGAAAACTGTCTTTTAAATGCGGGAAATGTCTGTTTTCTTTGCACAGGTAACATGCTTTTTGTCGGCATGCAGTCATAAATGTAATACATATAAGAGGTTCCAGGAAAAGGGACCGGTAATGCTAACCCAGCAGCAGCACACGTGATGGAACAGGAGGAGGGTGGCGCAGGAGGAGAAGGCCACGCTTTGAGACACAACAACCCAGGCCTTGCATGAGGACAAGAAGCGTGCGGATAGCATGCTTTGTACCACCATGCAGTCATAAATGTAATAAAGATAAGTGGTTCAATAAACAGGGACCACGCGGCAACGCTAACCCAGCAGCAGCACACGTGATGGAACAGGAGGAGGCGCAGGAGGAGAAGGCCACGCTTTGTGAGACACAACAACCCAGGCCTTGCATGAGGACAAAAAGCGTGCGGATAGCATGCTTTGTACCGCCATGTAGTCATAAATGTAATAAAGATAAGAGGTTCAATAAACAGGGACCACGCGGCAACGCTAACCCAGCAGCAGCAGCAGCAGCAGCACACGTGATGGAACAGGAGGAGGCGCAGGAGGAGAAGGCCACGCTTTGTGAGACACAACAACCCAGGCCTTGCATGAGGACAAAAAGCGTGCGGATAGCATGCTTTGTACCGCCATGTAGTCATAAATGTAATAAAGATAAGAGGTTCAATAAACAGGGACCACGCGGCAACGGTAACCCAGCAGCAGCAGCAGCAGCACACGTGATGGAACAGGAGGAGGCGCAGGAGGAGAAGGCCACGCTTTGTGAGACACAACAACCCAGGCCTTGCATGAGGACAAAAAGCGTGCGGATAGCATGCTTTGTACCGCCATGTAGTCATAAATGTAATAAAGATAAGAGGTTCAATAAACAGGGACCACGCGGCAACGGTAACCCAGCAGCAGCAGCAGCACACGTGATGGAACAGGAGGAGGCGCAGGAGGAGAAGGCCACGCTTTGTGAGACACAACAACCCAGGCCTTGCATGAGGACAAAAAGCGTGCGGATATAGCAGCAATGCTTTTTGCCGCCATGCAGTCATAAATGTAATACAGATGAGAGGTTCAATAAACAGGGACCGGAAACGCTAAACCATCCCAGATGTTCATCGGTCATGTTACTTGGTTGGGGTCCAGGAGTGTTGCGTAGTCGTTTCCAATCCAGGATTGATTCATTTTAATTTGAGTCAGACGGTCTGCATTTTCTGTGGAGAGGCGGATACGCCGATCTGTGATGATGCCTCCGGCAGCACTGAAACAGCGTTCCGACATAACGCTGGCTGCCGGGCAAGCCAGCACCTCTATTGCGTACATTGCCAGTTCGTGCCAGGTGTCTAGCTTCATGCCCGGTTTCAGGTCCAGCGGTGCCAGCCACAAATCCGTCTGTTCCTTTATTCCCCTCCAAATTTCCTCCCCTGTGTGCTGCTTATCCCCAAGGCAGATCAGCTTCAGCAACGCTTGCTGACGCATGCCAACAGCTGTGCTGCACTGCTTCCACGATCCTACTGCTGCTGGTGCTGGGTTAGCATTTCCGGATGAGGTACAGCTTTGAGATGCGTTGGAGGAGAAGGAGTCAGAGAGGTAGGTGCTGCTGTTGTTATCCAGCTGTTTGCGGCGTGGGCAACACCCGCGCCGTAGCAGGTGAGGAATCGCTGCCAGGCTCCACAAGGTTCACCCAGTGCGCGGTAAGGGAGATGTATCGACCCTGGCCGAACGCACTCGTCCAGGTGTCAGTGGTGAGGTGAACCTTGCAGGCAACGGCATTCTTCAAGCTTCGGGTTATTTAGCTGACCACGTGCTCATGCAACTCAGGCACTGCAGAGCGCGCAAAGTGGTAGCGGCTGGGAACCACGTAACGTGGGATGGCCACTGACATCATGCCCTTGAAGCTGTTTGTCTCCACCACTCGATATGGCAGCATTTCGCAGGCCAGAAGCTTGGCTATGCTGGCTGGCTGTTACTGCCACGGCCCGGGGGTCATTTGCTGGCAATTTCCTCTTGTGCTCAAACATCTCAGAAACAGACAACTCAACCGTAGCGCTGCACACCGAAGGGCTGTTGGTTGTTGTGTTTGATGAACACTGGGAGACCTCAAGAGCACTAGTCCGGAAAGTGACAGTGTCAGCATCGTCTGATGTTTGTGAATGTTGTGAACCACGCAATGGCTGGGCTACTGCTGCTGCTGAGGCGGGTCTGGTGGTGAGTCTGGTGAACCCAAGGGAGGCAGTGTTGCTGGTGGTACCCTGTCCTGCCGCGTTTGCCCACAGAGTGGGATGTTTGGATAGAATGTGGCGGCTCATGCTGGTGGTGGAGAGGTTGTTAATACTTTTCCCCCTGCTCAGGCGGGTCTTGCACACCTTGCAAATCGCCA
This sequence comes from Hyperolius riggenbachi, assembly GCF_040937935.1. Classification (NCBI taxonomy): domain Eukaryota; kingdom Metazoa; phylum Chordata; class Amphibia; order Anura; family Hyperoliidae; genus Hyperolius; species Hyperolius riggenbachi. The sequence goes on from NC_090648.1 coordinate 101,423,447, forward strand.
TGGTAACATCCTCAGTGCAGTCTTCAAAGAAAGCCCAGACTTTAACTGGCTGAGGACTCGGACCTCGTGCGTGATGTGCTGGTGCTGCTTAACCCACTGCTGGACGCTTGAGAGGTCATCCAAGTAATTATCTGGTCCTGTTCTTTTGGATCTGTGAGGGTTGTTGTCCTGGACAACATGGGCAGTATTGAGTGGGTTTTCTTGGGTGCTCCCCTGTGGCCTGTACGTGAACCGTCAGGGGAAACACCTCTTCCCTTGCCCCTCCCTCTTTCACCGGATTTCTTCCTCATTTCACTTATCCTTAAAGTACACGCTGACTGGCAGCAGTACAGTGGCAGTACAGAAATGCTATACAGTGGTGGGTGAGCGGTGTACCACTATTGTCAGCAGTGACACAGAGCACAATGCTATACAGTGGCGGGTGAGCGGTGTACTACTGTTCCCAGCAGACACAGAGTGGAAGTAAACACAATGCTATATAGTGTGGCTGAGCCGTGTACACAGAGTGGCATTAAACACAATGCTATATAGTCTGCTATATAGTCACCCCGAACAGGGTGATGTTCTGCAGAACCCGAACAGTGGCAAACACTGTTCGCCCAACACTACTGGGAGGGAACGCAGATTTTAGTACCTAAACACACGATACAACATGTTTTCCGGGGTCGGACTCTGAGGCACATACAGATGGTCCCGATCATCATCCTCATCATACAACTCTTCTCCTGAGTCTGACCCACCCACCACCTCTGCCACCCCAACATCCCCAGACACAGACCCCTCATCGTCCTCAACATTAACTTGGGATGCTGGCCTGAGCCAGACCTCCTCCTCCACATCAGGCCCCATCATCTCCTCAATGGCAGCCCTCATTAATCGCTCTGGCGACGGACTGATGGACACAACGTTCTCCTCCGGGGAGGGCTGCTGCTGACCACTGGCTGCTGGGGTGGATGTTATAGCTTGCGTGGGGCGTTGGCTGTTGCTGTTGTTGGGAGTGCTGCTCACAGCGGAGGTCTCTGGGGAACTCATGTTGAGCTCATATAGTGGTTGACGGTGAGTGGAGTATTACTGATCCCAGCAATATACACACTGACTGGCAGAGTACGCAATGCTATATAGTGTGGCTGAGCGGTGTACACAGAGTGGCAGTAAACACAATGCTATATAGTCTGGCTGAGCGAGCGGTGTACTACTGTTCCCAGCAGAATCAGAGTGGCAGTAAACAATGGTATATAGTCTGGCTGAGCGGTGTACATAGAGTGTCAGTAAACAATGGTATATAGTCTGGCTGAGCGAGCGGTGTACTACTGTTCCCAGCAGAATCAGAGTGGCAGTAAACAATGGTATATAGTCTGGCTGAGCGGTGTACATAGAGTGTCAGTAAACAATGGTATATAGTCTGGCTGAGCGAGCGGTGTACTACTGTTCCCAGCAGAATCAGAGTGGCAGTAAACAATGGTATATAGTCTGGCTGAGCGGTGTACATAGAGTGTCAGTAAACAATGGTATATAGTCTGGCTGAGCGAGCGGTGTACTACTGTTCCCAGCAGAATCAGAGTGGCAGTAAACAATGGTATATAGTCTGGCTGAGCGGTGTACACAGAGTGTCAGTAAACAATGGTATATAGTCTGGCTGAGCGGTGTACACACAATGCTATATAGTCTGCTATATAGTGTCAGTAAACAATGGTATATAGTCTGGCTGAGCGAGCGGTGTACTACTGTTCCCAGCAGAATCAGAGTGGCAGTAAACAATGGTATATAGTCTGGCTGAGCGGTGTACACAGAGTGTCAGTAAACAATGGTATATAGTGTGGCTGAGTGGTGTACACAGAGTGTCAGTAAACAATGGTATATAGTCTGGCTGAGCGGTGTACACAGAGTGTCAGTAAACAATGGTATATAGTCTGGCTGAGCGAGCGGTGTACTACTGTTCCCAGCAGAATCAGAGTGGCAGTAAACAATGGTATATAGTCTGGCTGAGCGGTGTACACAGAGTGTCAGTAAACAATGGTATATAGTGTGGCTGAGTGGTGTACACAGAGTGTCAGTAAACAATGGTATATAGTCTGGCTGAGCGGTGTACACAGAGTGGCAGTAAACACAATGCTATATACTCTGGCTGAGCGAGCGGTGTACTACTGTTCCCAGCAGACACAGAACAGTAAACAGAATGCTATATAGTGTGGCTGAGCGAGCGGTGTACCACTATTCCCAGCAGACACAGAACAGTGAACAGAATGCTATATAGTGTGGCTGAGCGAGCGGTGTACCACTATTCCCAGCAGACACAGAACAGTAAACAGAATGCTATATAGTGTGGCTGAGCGAGCGGTGTACCACTATTCCAAGCAGACACAGAACAGTGAACAGAATGCTATATAGTGTGGCTGAGCGAGCGGTGTACCACTATTCCCAGCAGACACAGAGTGGCAGTAAACAGAATGCTATATAGTGTGGCTGAGCGAGGTACACAGAGTGGCAGTAAACAGAATGCTATATAGTGTGGCTGAGCGAGCGGTGTACCACTATTCCCAGCAGACACAGAACAGTGAACAGAATGCTATATAGTGTGGCTGAGCGAGCGGTGTACCACTATTCCCAGCAGACACAGAACAGTGAACAGAATGCTATATAGTGTGGATGAGCGAGCGGTGTACCACTATTCCCAGCAGACACAGAACAGTAAACAGAATGCTATATAGTGTGGCTGAGCGAGCGGTGTACCACTATTCCCAGCAGACACAGAACAGTGAACAGAATGCTATATAGTGTGGCTGAGCGAGCGGTGTACCACTATTCCCAGCAGACACAGAACAGTGAACAGAATGCTATATAGTGTGGCTGAGCGAGCGGTGTACTACTGTTCCCAGCAGACACAGAACAGTACACAGAATGCTATATAGTGTGGCTGAACGAGCGGTGTACTACTGTTCCCAGCAGACACAGAACAGTACACAGAATGCTATATAGTGTGGCTGAACGAGCGGTGTACCACTATTCCAAGCAGACACAGAACAGTGAACAGAATGCTATATAGTGTGGCTGAGCGAGCGGTGTACCACTATTCCCAGCAGACACAGAGTGGCAGTAAACAGAATGCTATATAGTGTGGCTGAGCGAGGTACACAGAGTGGCAGTAAACAGAATGCTATATAGTGTGGCTGTGCAAGCGGTGTACTACTATTCCCAGCAGACACAGAGTGGCAGTAAACAGAATGCTATATAGTGTGGCTGAGCGAGGTACACAGAGTGGCAGTAAACAGAATGCTGAGCGAGCGGTGTACTACTATTCCCAGCAGCGACACACAATGACTGGGGGGGACCCTGGCTAGCGTGGCTGGAGCGCGAACTACCCTGCCTGCCTACCCAAAGCTAAACCCACAGACAAATGGCGGAGATATGACGTGGTTCGGGTATTTATTTACCCGAACCACGTGACAGTTCGGCCAATCAGAGCGCGTTCGGGTCCGAACCACGTGACCCGTTCGGCCAATCACAGCGCTAGCCGAACGTTCGGGGAACGTTCGGCCATGCGCTCTTAGTTCGGCCATATGGCCGAACGGTTTGGCCGAGCACCGTCAGGTGTTCGGCCGAACTCGAACATCACCCGAACAGGGTGATGTTCTGCAGAACCCGAACAGTGGCGAACACTGTTCGCCCAACACTAGCTGTGACCTAACTCTACATGGCTATCTGGGGCTCTGTTGGCTCTGTTTGGACAACTGTTGAACGCAAAAGGAAAAGACATGCCTGGATGGAATCAAACCTGTAACCTTGCTGTTACCAGCCAGACGCACTAACCAATTGCACCACAGCCAGCCTAGCATTTAGCATTGTGAAACCATCCTCTGCTAGGCATGATTTCATTTTTGCACCTCACTCTATCGCATGGTCCATGGTCCAATCACAAAGCCCTGCACCCAGCATGTGTCTCATATGACTGTCTACAAGTAAGATTTAGGTTAGCAGTCTATTTAGTGTGTGTTTGGTGGTATGGTGGTGAGCATAGCTGTCTTCCATGTGGTTGGCCTGGGTTTGATCCCTGGACATGTCATGAATGTGAGTATGGTTTTGAAATACTACAGATCTCTGGAGAGAGAGAGAGAGAGAGAGAGAGAGAGAGAGAGAGAGAGAGAGAGAGAGAGAGAGAGAGAGAGAGAGAGAGAGAGAGAGAGAGAGAGAGAGAGGCTGTGCTATTCATTTTAGGCATCTAGAGGGATAGAAACCCTTACAAACCTGAAAAAGTAAAATTTCGGTTGGAGACACGAAATTCGTTATTACGGGAGTGAAATTTCGATTACGATTTGAAAATTAATTACGAAATTACGAATTTGGGTCGTAATGTTAAATTTCGCATTCGTAATAAAAGCAGTTCGAAATTTCGAAAATTTCGGCTCATCTCTACATATGTCTCACTGAGGCTGTGCACCATGGAGCAAGTGCCCATCAATCATTTTCCCCCCCCTCCCCCCCCCCCCCCCCCTCTTTCCTTATATTTATCCTTATATAATATCCCTATGTCATGATTACTAATTGCTGTCATTTCCATATGACTATCAGTTGCATATAAACAGCTACTATCTATTGTACATAGTGTCATATACGACACACTGAACACGAGCGATGACGTTGCTAGGCAACTGACACACGCTCTAGTCTCCGGAGGGGGCGGACACTCAGGCTCTCTGTTTACATCTGCATGGCGTATAGCGGAATTTCTTCCGCATACGTCACGCGTTGCTGGGCAGAAGGGGAGCGGACGGCTGGTAGCCGCCCTCTCCCACACGCAGTGCGGGTTGTTTCCTCCCAGGTCCGCCAGTGGGCGTGGCCTGGCGGGGGTACGTTTCCGCATAGCTCTGCCCAGCAAAGAGTAGCCGTTTGCCTCCACCTGGAACTGGCTTAGATGGGGAGGCGGTTTGACTCCATTTTCAAATGATCCTATCAGGTAGGCAGCCCTTGAGTTCCCCATCAGGTCCACTTGGTAGGACCTGATCTTATTGGCTAATGAGTAAGCATAGTGCTGATAGGCTGCCATGTGTCTATGTCGTGTATAAATAGGATTGATTTGCCATTATATGTTTGGTCATGCACAGTTCAGCTTGAAAAAGAGGGTGTCTCCTCGAAACGTCGCATATTGGCTGTTTGCATGTTTTTACCTGATTAAAAGAGCATAAATACATTGATGGTGCCGGCTTCGCTTTCTCTTTTGTACCCTTTTATGAAATCCTGTGCTTGCCAAGTGCTCCTTAGTATGAATAATATTTCCTGGAGTACCCGTGGAAACAAAACCTGACAGTATCCAGCCATGTCTTCCAAACAAGCCACAACATGGGAATGCATGTGTACACTTCATAATGCAAATAACAACACTTAAGATTCTAAAATTAACCCTTTCGGGACCGGCCGCCTAACCCCCCTTCAGGACCAGGCATTTTTGCAGAAAGGGGGGGGGGCGCGTTTGGGGGGTCAGCAGGCAGCCGGATCCCTGCAGGGTCTGGCAGGGCAGTGTCCCCCCCATAATGGCCAGGTGTCCCCCATGTGTGCAGCAGCAATCACTCACCTTCCAGGCTCCAGCGACGAGCAGCAGCGGATCCCTCCGCTCATGCCAACATCTCAGCTCCTACTGCCGCTTAGTTCCGGGTCGCGGCTTGATGACGTCATCAAGCCGGGACCCGGTGCTGACGTCAGAAGGAGCAGAGATGCCGGTAAGAGCGGTGGGGGGCGCCGATCGTCGCGGGAACGGCAGGGAGGTGAGTGGATCCTCTTCTTTCCCTCCGTGCAGAGGGTCCTTGAGTGGGGGGTGCTCAAATTTAAAAAAGGGGCCTGGCAATGCCTTCTCCTGCATGCCCCCCCCCCCCCCCCCACCTCGTTTCTGGCTAGGGGGTTATTGATTGTCATGCTGCTGAATGCAGATGCTGGGTGCCATGTGGGTTTTGGGTGTAAGTGCTGAGTGTCATGTGGGTTCTGGCTATGGTTGGGTATCGAGTGCCATGCGGGTGTTGATTACAAATACTTCGTGCCATGTAAGATCTGGGTGCATGTCCTCGATGTCATGTGGGTGCTGGGTACACGTACTGGATGTGACATGGGTGCGAATTCTTGGCGCCATGCCTGTACTGGGTGCTGGCTATGGGTGGGTTTTGGGCATCACATGGGTTTTGAATGCAGGTACTTTGGGTGCGGGTACGGGTTAAGTGGGTGCAGATAGTGGGGGGCATGTGGAAGCTGTGTGCAGGTGTGAGTACTGGGTGCAATTTTAGGCCTGGGTGCAGGTACTTGGTGTCAAGTGAGTGTGAGTACTGGGTGCCAGCTATTAGGGTAAGGGGTGGCTGCTGGGAAAAGAAGAGGTCAGTGTGGGTGCTGCAGGAAGGGACAGGGCCATGCAGAGGATCCTTAAGGGTGTGGTGCTCAAATGTGAAATCGATAAATCGTGCTAAATTGTGTATATAATACCTCCAGAAAGCATAAGGCAGTCTTAGTGGGTGCCATGTGAGTGCTAATTGTTACAGGGAGCCATGTGAGTGTTGGAGATGAGTGAGTAGGGAGTGCCATGTGCGGTCTGGATGTGTGCCATGGGAGAGTACTGAGTCTCATATGGGTTCGGACCAAGGATGGGTACTGGGTGCTATTTGGGTGCTGGCCCTGGACGGGTACTAGGTGCATATAATGGCTTTGGAACTTGGTGACATGTGAGTACTGTGGGTGTTGATTATGGGGTATGTGGGTCTTAATTGCAAATACTGAGCACCATTTGGGTACTGGGAGTGTGTACATGGTGACATATGGGTGCTGGGTGCTGGCTAGTGGGGTATTTGTTGTCATGAGGCAGATGCTGGGTGCCATGTGGGTTCTGGATGCTGGCACAGGGTGTAATGCGGATTCTGGCAGTATGGGTGGGTATCAACCATCATGTAGGTGTTGATTGCAGGTACTCAGTCCCTTGTGAGTTCTGGGTGCAAGTACTGGATGTCATATGTGAGTGCTTGGTGTGGGTGCTGGGCACCAAGTGGAGGCTTAGTGCAACTGGAACTACTGCAGATGAAACATGTGGGTGTTGGGTGTAGGTACTGGGTATCACATAGCGTAGGTGCAAATACTTGGTGCCATGCCTGCACTGGGTGCTAGCTATGGGTGGGCATTGTGTGTCATGTGGATTCTGAGTGCAGGTACTCTGGGTGCTAGTACTAATTATGTGAGTGCAGATAGTGGGCGCCATGTGAAGGCGGTGTGCAGGTGTGAATAGTGAGTGCCATGTTGGGGCTGGTTGCAAGTACTGTGCCATGTAGGTGCGAGTACTGGGTGCCAGCTATAGGGTGAAGGGATGCAGGTATTGGGTGACACGTGACTGTTTGATACAAGTACTAAGTGCCATATTGAGGCCGGATGTGAGTATTGGGTGCAGGGTGCTGGGTGCAAGTACTGGGTGCTTGTTATAGTGGGGGTTACTGGTTGAGTGTAATTTGGGTGCAAAATATTGGTGGGATTGCTGTGGGTGCAGGGGGTGGGAGATCACTGTGGGTACTGCTATGAATGGCATAGTTGCTGCTAGGGGAGGTTGAGGTCAGTGTGGTTGCTGGGGGAAGGGTAGGTCACTGTGGGTGCTGGGGGGAGAAGTAACTGTGAGTGCTGTGGAAGGTAGAGGTCAGTATGGGTGCATGGAGGAATGGAGGGGTCACTGTGGGTCCTTTGGGGGAGGTCACTGTGGGTCTTGGGAGGTAGAGGTCAGTATGGGTGCTGGAGGAAAGGGGGGTCACTGTGGGTCCTTTGGGGGAGGTCACTGTGGGTCTCGGGAGGTCAGGTCACTATGGGTGCTGCTATGAATCGCATAGTTGCTGCTAAGGGAGGTAGAGGTCAGTGTGGGTGCTGGGGGAAGGGTAGGCCACTGTGGGTGCTGTGGAAGGAAGAGATCAGTATGGGTGCTGGAGGAAGGGGAGGTCACTGTGGGTGCTGGGAGAAATCAGTGTGGTTACTGGAGGAGGGAGTGGATGCTGGGTGTTGGGAGAGGTCACTGTAGGTGCTGCTTTTGGGATGGGAGTTCCCTGTGGGTGCTGCAGGGGACAGGAGGGTAGCCACTGGGGGGGGTCACCATGGGTGCTGGGGGAGGGATAGGTCAGTGTGGCTGCTGGGGTAGGCAAGATCACTGCTAGAGCTGGGGAGGGAGAGGTCACTGTGGGTGCTAGGTGAAGGGAGAGGTCACTGTGGGTGCTGGGGGAGGGAGAGGTCACTGTGGGTGCTAGATGGAGGGAGAGGTCACTGTGGGTGCTGGGTAAGGGAGAGGTCACTGTGGGTGCTAGGTGAAGGGAGAGGTCACTGTGGGTGCTGGGGAGGGAGAGGTCACTGTGGGTGCTAGATGGAGGGAGAGGTCACTGTGGGTGCTGGGTAAGGGAGAGGTCACTGTGGGTGCTAGGTGAAGGGAGAGGTCACTCTGGGTGCTGGGGAGGGAGAGGTCAGTATGGGTCCTAGGTGGACGTAGAGGTCACTGAGTCCTAGGGGAGTGGTCACTGGGTACTAGGTGGAGGGAGAGGTCACTATGGATGCTGGGGGAGGTAGAGGTCAGTATGGGTCCTAGGTGGAGGGAGAGGTCACTATGCCACACTAGCATTCCTGTCTGGGCCTTTTCACTTGAAAGTCTCCCAGGCGGGGGGCGGAGCTTCCCGCGGGCGGGGCTTATCAAAGGTCGGGGGCGGAGCTTATTTTGTGCGGCGAGAGGGGCCTTTTTTGAAGATTTTAAAAAGGGGGGTGCCTGGGCACCCAGAGCACCCTCCTGTGCACGTGCCTGGCCGCCAGGGACGGATCTAGGGGGGGACAGGCGGGTATCTTGCCCCAGGTGCAGTTTGTTGAATTCTTAAAAAGGCAGCAAAATGAATGGCAGTTTAGGCGCCAAAACCTGACCTTTAGGCGGCAAAACCTGATCTTTAGGCGCCAAAACCTAACCTTGCCCCAGGCGCAACTTGGTCTTGATCAGTCCCTGCTGGCCGCAGTCAAATTGATCACTACAATCCCACGGCGATCGTAGTGATCAGCAGCCATACGCGATGGCTACTGATCACTGAGGGGAGATGCCAGCTGTCATATGACAGCTTAATCTCCCCTCTCCGGTGCACACCATCACGTCGGGATGGTTCGTTAGCGCGGACGTTGAATCAACGTCCGGTTAGAACGTTAGCACCACCTGCTGGATGTTGATTCAACGTACCTGGTCCCCAACAGGTTAAAGACACCGTCACCTGTTTGCCATCTATATTGGGGATTTACCAAACATGGACCAGAATAAAATAAATCAATACTCACCAACCATGAACTTCCCACCAAGTGCTTGGTCACATGACTCAAGCAACCACCATAAGTTACCATCAAAAAATTCCCCATCACAATCCTCGCACTTCAGTGGGAAACATTACCCAACACATTAGTGTGAGATGTTATAAGTACAAGCCCGTGACAAAGCTCCATGAAATGAGTGAACAGGTCAAAGTAAGTAAATAATGGGAAGGCAAGGGCTGCTCTGTACCACTAGGCAGATGGTAGAGGGCTTATTGGAAGAGCACTTCTGGGGGGAAAATTAGATCACCCCCATCACAGGTAATCACCACTTTTCAGCTACCACGATAGCTCTCCCTCTTGCAGCATCTCCCAGCAACAGCATCTTCTGGAAGATGAGGAGACTCTTCATCCTGACCTGAAATACAAAAAAGAACAGCTGGAAAACAAGGCCTGATCACACTAAACTAGTTAGGTCCATAGTATTCCTATGTGTACTGCGACCCTATGTGCAGTCCTTTCATTCTGTTTCTACCAGTATCGAGTAGCATGAGAAGGTAAGGGGAGTGGATTTGATTGGCAAAACTTCTACCCAGTTATCTGTCCTATCGGAAGCAGTAGGTTAACTGGAGGACAAAGGTACTCAGTGACCACCTTTCAGCGGAGAGAGGGGAGGAGACAATAGGAAAGTAAAGAAGAAGTGTGTAGTCTGGTGGAGCTTTCCTAATGTGTTTAACCATTTCTGCCGCCCGGATGTGAAGCTCACGTCCGGGCGGCTGCTCTGCTGCGGTGCCGCGCTCCCGCGCGCCCCTGTGCTCCCTGCTGTCCCCCGGTAGCCCTGGGATCAGTGAACGGGAACATGGTTTCCGATCACCGATCCGTGTCCCCAGCAGAAAAACCGAAGCGCTCTTACTAGAGGCTTCAGTCTTTCTGCACGTAAAAATTTCCGTATCCCCCTTGTGCTTCCACTTAGCAAGAAGCACAAAGAGAAAAAAATAAACTCAAGGTGGCCATCTTGTGTCCAAATAGTAAAACTACATCTACATATTTTTTACATTACAATTTACACATATAATAACATTAAAAATTAACTGTTTATTTCCCACACCAAAATATTACCCAAAAAACATTTTTAATGGAAAAAAAATTACAATTAAAAAAAAAAAAAGACATAAATAGTTACCTAAGGATTTGAACTTTTTAAATATGCATTTGAAGGAGGTATACTACAAACATTTTTTTAATTATAATCTTGTAAATAGTGATGGACGCAAAACGGAAACAATGCACCTTTATTTCCAAATAAAATATTGGCGCCATACATTGTGATAGGGACAAAATTTAAATGGTGTCATAACCGAGACAAACGGGCAAATAAAATACATAGGTTTTAATTATGGTAGCGTGGATTATTTTAAAGATATAATGGCCGAAAACTGTTATAATGGCCGAGAAATAATGATTTTTTTCAATTTTTTCTTATTAATCCTGTTACAATTCATTTATAAAAAAAATAATACTTAGCAAAATGTATCACCTAAAGAAAGCCTAATTAGTGGTGGAAAAAACAAGATATAGATCAATAAATTGTGATAAGTAGTGATAACGTTATTAGCGAATGAATGGGAGGTGAAAATTGCTCTGATGCATAAGGTGAAAAATCCCAGCGGGCTGAAATGGTTAAGGGGATTCAGACATAAAATCGTATTCCATTTACCCACTGCTCTGTGTTTATTATGTAGTCTACATGCAGTCTGCATTGAAAGCATTCCAGTATAATCTTAAATGGCTCTATTCTGGTACATTTCTAGGAAGAGGAAAGCTTGTTATCTACCCTCCCACTTTCCTGTTCCTCACTGATTGACAGAGAACAGTTCTGTGCGGCTGAGAAGGGAACCGCAAACCTCTACAGAAGCTGAAATACGAGCTATATTATGTTTACATGTGTTTACAAAGCAAGCTAGATATGACTGTGCAGTTTTTAATACAGAGCTCAGTGGGGAAGAGGTCTGGCAATGCATTGCATATACCATTTCAGGCAGGAGGAAAAAAAAAGAGTAGGGAGGAAACTACATCAGGATTGGCTTCAGTCAGAGCCAGTAAAGATGGAAAATGCCTGGAACAGTTTTCTCTTTATTTACTATATATAATTTAATTAAATCAAATTGTGGGCAATACAATACATATGTAAGTAGAACAAGTATTTATCTACTTATACATGTTTTTTTCCTGGGATAGTATGGCTGTTCCTGCTGCTTTAAGTATCTTCTCTTCCCCAGAGCGACATTTTAAGAAACATCATCTGATAGTACGGACAACTGCCCACAGGTATAAACTACTACGTAGTCAACAGTTTATATGCACTTTAACTCCTAGAAGAAATGCCAAGATGAACTTGCCAACCAAGTTATGCTGATTTTCTTATTTACTGGCATATTTGCTAACTGTCAGATTAACTTGTCATTGGCCATGGCAGTAAGGAAACAGATTTCACGGTTTCATAGCCAAATCTGCTAACTGCAAGAAGCACAGACAATGGGCAACCCTCATTGTGCTAGGATGAAAGCGTATGAAAGAAGTTACTGGTCTGTTAAGGCTGCTTTAATCGCTTGCTTTAAAAGAATAAGGCATTTAGTATTTGAGCAAGAAAGACACGATAGATTGAGGAACGTGTGCATAATAAAGTAAGCTTATAAAAATGACTAATATAATGAAACACAAAACAAATGCATTTTAAGTGGGTGCTTGGAGCAGGCAAGCATAATTAAGTACAAAAAAAAGAAAAAAAATGTCAGGATATTGGAATGGCTGTATGAGGGAGGAGAACAGCAGCAAAGTGTGTGGGAGTCAGATAGAGTTTTATGTAAATACTGCCTTTTTCTGTGGCCAATCAGAGGGGAGAATGAATTCTATTCCAGCCCTTCATTGCTTGCCAGTTTGGCTACCAGACTCAGCTGTCAGTGGATAATCGAATCCTCTGAGCTACAGGTCTGGCCTCTAACTGACAGGCGTTAAATGGGAGCAGGTGAGTGGCAAACACTTTGCCCGGTTCGCCAGGGGGGCATCGGTGGCAAAAATAGATTTGATGGATGCTTAGGAAGAAATGAATTATGCATTGCATGTGCAAAGGGCAGTAACCGGTAGCAACCATATTTCATATATATATATATATATATTGTTATTTTGAAGTCAGAAAATATTACAGCAGTGGTGATAGATTGTTAAGGATGATTGTATGTTTGTTTTTATTGTATTAAATAGGAAGGACTGAAATAGTTGACAATGGTATTTCTCAAGGAGGTGTGCTTGCGATTGTTTCTCTGTTTTATGTAACTTTACATGGCGAAATGAAAAGCATTGAATTCTGCAAAAAACAAAGATTCGAAACTAATAAAAAACTAATTACAAGAGCTGCTCTGCTGAGCAATTGATGGGAACTGGTTGATAATCTGCATACATGAGGGGGAGTACGCAATGCTCTGCAAGTGTGGAGGATGGGGGGATTGCTATTTAGGGAAGAGGGTGGAGGCAGTGATGTACTGCAAGGAACTGGAAGGAGTAATAGTCTGCAAGTGCCAGATAAGTTCCTTTACGGACAGGGGGAGGTGGGTGCAAGTTCATAAAACAATGCGCTGCACGCCTTCAAACAAGAATAGCCAAGTGGTGGGCGTGAAGCTGATGAACTAAAACTCCCAGCAGCATCCACTAGGATGTATATAAATGAAGGCATGCTGCGATTTGTACTTCCACACCACTGATACTACTGAATAGCAACAGGTAAAGTCCAGGAATATTAATGTGGCCACTAATGATACAATTTGCCTAACGATCGATTAGGAACAATTCTTCTTATGAACGATCGGAAATGATCGTTTGGGACCAGCAATGGACAAAAATCTCCTAACCAATCCGATCAGATTAATGAAATCGATCCAAATTTTGGTTCGATCCCGTCAACCTGATCGGATTGGTTAGGAGATTTTTGTCCATTAGCGGTTCCAAACAATTATTTCCGATCGTTAATAAGCAGAATTGCGATCGATCATTTGGCAAATTGTATCATTATTGGCCACCTTAAAGATGACACCAGACAGTTCTGCGGCGTCTTCTTGTTGTAAATAATTGAGATGTCAGAATGATGATGACGAACACTACATAATTAAGAGTCTTAGACCGGAGAAAATGAAATATGAGCTGGAGACAGAGAGAGAGAATGAGCTGTAGGATAAGTTAATAAGGAGCAGGATTCTGCAAGTCTGTTAGCACCAGGTTGTATAAGCGCGATGTTCTGCAGAAAGCGATAGAGATGGTGTTGAGGAGATATTCTGTAGAGAGCTTTCACCTGCTGTGGGGGAGAAGGTTCTGCTGGTAGATTTATAAGTGGGCCGACATCTCATTATTTCAGTTATTTCAGCTATGAGTTATTATCGCCTGCTGATGCTGCTGAGAGTGGAAAGATGGGCTGCATGTCTTTCTTGGCAGCATGGTAAACTTCAATAACTTGGTGGTCCTTATTAGAGGAAAGTGACGGTGCAATCTGCTACATTCTATCTGGTGATGGTGGTGGTAGGGGAGCAATGTTCTGCATCTGGTGATAGAGGTAGTAGTGGAGCAATGTTCTGCATTAGGTGGTGGTAGTTGCGCAATGTTCTGCATCTGGTGGTGGTAGTTGCGCAATGTTCTGCATCTGGTGATGGGGGTGGTAGGGGAGCAATGTTCTGCATCTGGTGGTGGCAGTGGCGCAATGTTCTGCATCTGGTGGTGGTAGTGGTAGGGGAGCAATGTTCTGCATCTGGTGATTTTGGTGGTAGTTGCGCAATGTTCTGCATCTGGTGATGGTGGTGGTAGGGGAGCAATGTTCTGCATCTGGTGGTGGTAGTGGAGCAATATTCTGCATCTGGTGATTTTGGTGGTAGTTGCGCAATGTTCTGCATCTGGTGATGGTGGTGGTAGGGGAGCAATGTTCTGCATCTGGTGGTGGTAGTGGAGCAATGTTCTGCATCTGGTGATGGTGGTGGTAGTTGCGCAATGTTCTGCATCTGGTGATGGTGGTGGTAGTTGCGCAATGCTCTGCATCTGGTGATGGTGGTGGTAGTTGTGCAATGTTCTGCATCTGGTGGTGGTAGTGGAGCAATATTCTGCATCTGGTGATAGTGGTGGTAGTTGCGCAATGTTCTGCATCTGGTGATGGTGGTGGTAGGGGAGCAATGTTCTGCATCTGGTGGTGGTAGTGGAGCAATATTCTGCATCTGGTGATTTTGGTGGTAGTTGCGCAATGTTCTGCATCTGGTGATGGTGGTGGTAGGGGAGCAATGTTCTGCATCTGGTGGTGGTAGTGGAGCAATGTTCTGCATCTGGTGATGGTGGTGGTAGTTGCGCAATGTTCTGCATCTGGTGATGGTGGTGGTAGTTGCGCAATGTTCTGCATCTGGTTATGGTGGTGTTAGGGGAGCAATGTTCTGCATCTGGTGGTGGTAGTGGAGCAATATTCTGCATCTGGTGATTTTGGTGGTAGTTGCGCAATGTTCTGCATCTGGTGATGGTGGTGGTAGGGGAGCAATGTTCTGCATCTGGTGATGGTGGTGGTAGGGGAGCAATGTTCTGCATCTGGTGATGGTAGTGGTAGTTGCGCAATGTTCTGCATCTGGTGATGGTGGTGGTAGGGGAGCAATGTTCTGCATCTGGTGATGGTGGTGGTAGGGGAGCAATGTTCTGCATCTGGTGGTGGTAGTGGAGCAATGTTCTGCATCTGGTGATGGTGGTGGTAGTTGCGCAATGTTCTGCATCTGGTGATGGTGGTGGTAGTTGCGCAATGCTCTGCATCTGGTGATGGTGGTGGTAGTTGTGCAATGTTCTGCATCTGGTGGTGGTAGTGGAGCAATATTCTGCATCTGGTGATAGTGGTGGTAGTTGCGCAATGTTCTGCATCTGGTGATGGTGGTGGTAGGGGAGCAATGTTCTGCATCTGGTGGTGGTAGTGGAGCAATATTCTGCATCTGGTGATTTTGGTGGTAGTTGCGCAATGTTCTGCATCTGGTGATGGTGGTGGTAGGGGAGCAATGTTCTGCATCTGGTGGTGGTGGTGGTAGGGGAGCAATGTTCTGCATCTGGTGATGGTGGTGGTAGGGGAGCAATGTTCTGCATCTGGTGATGGTAGTGGTAGTTGCGCAATGTTCTGCATCTGGTGATGGTGGTGGTAGGGGAGCAATGTTCTGCATCTGGTGATGGTGGTGGTAGGGGAGCAATGTTCTGCATCTGGTGGTGGTAGTGGAGCAATGTTCTGCATCTGGTGATGGTGGTGGTAGTTGCGCAATGTTCTGCATCTGGTGATGGTGGTGGTAGTTGCGCAATGCTCTGCATCTGGTGATGGTGGTGGTAGTTGTGCAATGTTCTGCATCTGGTGGTGGTAGTGGAGCAATATTCTGCATCTGGTGATAGTGGTGGTAGTTGCGCAATGTTCTGCATCTGGTGATGGTGGTGGTAGGGGAGCAATGTTCTGCATCTGGTGGTGGTAGTGGAGCAATATTCTGCATCTGGTGATTTTGGTGGTAGTTGCGCAATGTTCTGCATCTGGTGATGGTGGTGGTAGGGGAGCAATGTTCTGCATCTGGTGGTGGTAGTGGAGCAATGTTCTGCATCTGGTGATGGTGGTGGTAGTTGCGCAATGTTCTGCATCTGGTGATGGTGGTGGTAGTTGCGCAATGTTCTGCATCTGGTTATGGTGGTGTTAGGGGAGCAATGTTCTGCATCTGGTGGTGGTAGTGGAGCAATATTCTGCATCTGGTGATTTTGGTGGTAGTTGCGCAATGTTCTGCATCTGGTGATGGTGGTGGTAGGGGAGCAATGTTCTGCATCTGGTGATGGTGGTGGTAGGGGAGCAATGTTCTGCATCTGGTGATGGTAGTGGTAGTTGCGCAATGTTCTGCATCTGGTGATGGTGGTGGTAGGGGAGCAATGTTCTGCATCTGGTGATGGTGGTGGTAGGGGAGCAATGTTCTGCATCTGGTGATGGTAGTGGTAGTTGCGCAATGTTCTGCATCTGGTGATGGTGGTGGTAGGGGAGCAATGTTCTGCATCTGGTGGTGGTAGTGGAGCAATGTTCTGTATCTGGTGATAAAGGTGGTAGTGTAGTTTTGTTATGTATCTGGTGATGTACTTGGTAAGGGAGCAATGTTCTGCATCTGGTGATGGAGGTGGTAGTGGAGCAATGTTCTGCATCTGGTGATGGAGGTGGTAATGGAGAAATGTTCTGCATCTGGTGATGGAGGTGGTAATGGAGCAATGTTCTGCATCTGGTGATGGAGGTGGTAGTGGATCAATGTTCTGCATCTGGTGATGGTGGTGGTAGTGGAGCAATGTTCTGCATCTGGTGATGGTGGTGGTAGGGGAGCAATGTTCTGCATCTGGTGATGGTGGTGGTAGGGGAGCAATGTTCAATGCATCCAGGGCCGGTTCTAGACATTTTGCTGCCTGAGGCAAACTTGTGAGGATGCCCCCCTGCACACAAACTCCGATTTGGAATCATCACACAGCAACCGACAATTTACTTTGCTTCATTTAACGTTCTCACATGACATGCTGCAGCTCAACACAATAGCACACTGGCTGGCTGTGAGTCTGTGACAAACAAACTGATCACCCTCAGCCACTCCATTCCTCCTGAGTCAGGACAGCAGTGTCACCTCCTCCCTTCTGCTGTGCAAGTCAAAAAAACACTGCTGCTCCCCTGCCTTCCCCCTCCTTACTCACTGTCAGACTCCTCACACAGCACAACAAGCTGCTTTTCCCCATTGCTGAGCTCTTTACCTTGCTCGCTCTGCTCTCGCTTCTTCTCCTACTCGGACTGCATGCTGTTAGTGTAAACACAGTACAAATATGCCCTGTAATCTCTGCGCCAATGCAAATGTTTCACCTTGCTTCAAGAGAGAACCGGCTCTGGCTGCATCTGGTGAAAGAGGTGGTAGTGGAGCAATGTTCTACAATGACTGGTGGTGGGCAGGGGCATAGCAAAAGCCATAGCAACTGCTATGGGGCCCTGAAGCAAAGGGAGTCCAAGCGGTAATGTGTTCACTATGTATTTTCCTGTTTTTCTCGAAGCTCTAACTTTATCTCAGGGCTCATAGACTGTTTGCAGTGTACATTACATAGGAATGTACATTAGCCAGTCAACTTACCACATATATTATGTGATAGTAGCAGGTGGCATTGCTCTTGAGTGCCTAGGTCTGAGGGCCCCATAATCTCTAGCTATGACCTCTGGTGGTGGGGGTGGCATTATAAAGATTATAAAATAACAATGGTCTGCAGAAAAGGGTGTTGGGCTTATTCCAGAGCAGCATTTAGTAGTAGGGGTGAAAATGGAGCAATGATCTGAAGGAGCTGGTGGTTGGAGTGACAACAACACAGCAATGCTCTGCAGTGATTACTATTGGGGGTGAAGCACAGAGGCATAGCTATGGGTGGGCAGGGGGAACATGTGTCCCCGGCGCAGTACTGTGAGGGTGCTGCAAACCCTAACTACACCTCTGGTGGTGCAGTGAACTTGGCAGTGGAGGTGAAATCGGGGTAGTGCTCTGCAGTGTACATAGTAAAGGTGATAATAGAGCAGTGGTTTGTAGTATCTAATGTTTTATGGTGATAACTGAAAAATGTTCTGAGTTGGCCGGTGGAAGAGGTGGGAGGAACTGATGCTCTGCTCTGGCGGTGAATGATAGTAGAGTGATATTCTACAGTATCTAGCAGTCTAATAGCATACATCTAAACAGAGGAATGTTCTGCAGAGTGAGGGATTAGGAGTAGGTAGGTGCCAACTTACCTGACATCTTGGTGGTATGAAGCACTCACAGTACTAGCAGAGAAGGGAAGGCTGACAACGAAAGACCCCCTGCGCAGGTTTATTTACAGCTCTGGAATAATGAGTCTGCCATAGGGCAATAGGGATAAAAGAGGTACAATGGGCAGGTTATGCTGGGGAGGGGAATTAATAATCTGATGCACTGAAGGAGCTTCTGTTCTGGGGGTGTGGAAGAACCAGGAAACCTTGTGTGGTCTTGGAGGGGCGAGCAGCTAATATGCTTCTGCTCTAAGCGTCTCACTTGGGGGCTTTAGAAAAACTGCGTGCGAGATTTTAATTGCACGTTAGCAAGGGATTTGACAAATTGCTTCATTTACAATACACTGATTTCAACTGAGGCAGCTGTGAAAATGGGAAGGGGGGCTGGGGGTTAAATTCCCTGGTAAAAAGCAGCTAATTGCACAGTGCCCCAGCCTCGCTGGCACTGGTTTCTCAGTAGAGTTAATAAAGTATAATTTCTTTAGCTACCTATTTAATTTTCGTCAGTCGGCGTGAAGTGATGTCTAAAGACGAATTATTAATTGCATGCATGGGCTGAATTAATAAGCTGTGGGAGAGAGCAGTGGTATGCATGCAGTAACCCATAGCAACCAGATTCACCTTTCAACAGCTTAGGTTACCCAGCTCAAGGGAGGATAGTGAATGGTTAGTTGCTATGGGTTACCGTACTCTGCACATATCATTGCTTGTTGCCTTGAAAAGGTCATAAAACAAGTGTAGCCATCGGGATCTTCACACCCATAACATGTGTAGCCACAAAAACACTTGATGTTTAGTATTGGAGGGAGGGAAGGTTAGTAGTCAGGGGCAGGGCTCCCCACCTCTGGGCCCCCCTGCAGTTGCAAGGGCTGCCCCCCTGTAGTTACGCCACTGATTGGACAGGCTTATGAACCCTGGAGAAGTGGAAAACTATGCAGTTGCCCTTAGCAGCCAGACAGGTTGTAGCTTTCATTATGTAACTTGCAATAGAAAAATTATACATGGAATCTGCTTGGTGGCTATAGCAACAGCTCCTTTCTCCTTCAGCAGAATGTTCTCCAAACCAGGTACATAGCAGCGATAAAGCACAGTTTCTCTAGGAGGGAACCTACATAGATCGCGGCAATAGGAGATGCGAACATATGATCACATCAGGTCCCTGGACCAGAGTGCCCAGCATGGGGCCTCTTCCAGTAACTGCATGAGCTCTTTATTGGTGCTGTATTGGTATTAATAATTGCCTTTATATTTTGAATAGTGGTAATCATTAGCAAACCATTCATTTTCCTCTGCTTAAGGAAAAGATTGCATAAAAACAGTGATGTAGAGATCACCATAGCAGCCATAGCTGCTGTTGCTGCTGCTATGGGTCCCATAGCCAAGGAGGCCTGGTCTCAGTGGACAGTGGTTAGATGGTACGTCACGGGCCTCATGGAGACATAAGGTAGCCCTCTTGGAGACCTGCGGCAAGTTGCCTGAAGTGCAGAATGATGAGCAAAGAGGGGAGAAGTAACTCCCCTCTCCAGTGACCCCCCCTTCCTTCCAGGTGTCCCATCTCAATGGCTCCAGCAGCCTCTCTCATCACGTTACATGATGAGAGACACCACTCAGGTCTTAGAGACAAGGTCTGTGAAGGAAGGTGAATCATCACAAGAACCTGGAGAGATAAGTTCCTTCTCCCCTCTGCTCCATTATGCATGGGAAGCAACTCTGTATACTGGGGGTTCCCTTTGGCTACCTATACTGCAGGGCTACATCTGGCCACCTATACTGGGTGGCTACCTGTACTGCAGGACTATACCTGGCTACCTATACTGGGGGCTACCTCTGGCTACCTATACTGCAGGGCCACATCTGGCTACCTATACTGGGTGGCTACCTGTACTGCAGGACTATACCTGGCTACCTATACTGGGGGCTACCTCTGGCTACCTATACTGCAGGGCTACATCTGGCTACCTGTACTGGGTGGCTACCTGTACTGCAGGACTATACCTGGCTATCTATACTGGGGGCTACCTCTGGCTACCTATACTGCAGGGCCACATCTGGCTACCTGTACCGGGGGACTACCAATTGCTACCTAATACTGTGGCATCTATAGCTACCTAAGAGTAGGGACAACTCTAATTTCCTAATAGTGTGTGGGAGGGGAGGCATCTCTCTATATAAATATTGGGGGAACCTCTAGCCACCTATACCGGGGGCTTCCTCTAGCTAACTAATACTAGGGACACCTCTGGCTACCTAAAATTGAGGACACCACTGGCTACCAATTTTGGGGTTCCAGGTTTTATGAGATGTGATGAGGAAGGCTGTGGGAAAGGAGTGGGGCCAGCCTGCTCCTCCGCCCACCTCCTGTTGCTCCATATGCAAGTGAGGCAGTGTCTGGGGCTACATCAGGACAGTCTGTGTAGCATTAAAGAGGATGATGGCACAATATAAATTATTTATAATAATATTTCCAAGTGATGGGGGCAGGAGCTTGATGGTCCACTTCATGGGTAGGTCAAGTTGCCCTCCCAAATACACGTAAGGGTTTTCTAAGAAAATGAAAACCCCCGAAAACTGTATATGAAATGATTCATTAGTACATGCTAATATACTGGTCTGTCTTTTTGTAAAACATTATCCTGGCTGCTAACATATGATTTTACTAATAATGCACTTTTTGGTGTTAAACAAATTGTTAAGCTGAATCTCTGAATGTTCTAGCTAGAACTAAGGAATCTTGTCTCCCTGAAGTGTTACTGTTCATGTAGTTTTATGTAGTGAGTGTGGGTATGTAGTTTCTCCCAACCCCCTCCCATACACACATGCACACACAGGAACTTCCTGCAGATTGCTAACCCTGCCTACAAACAATGTCTGTGTCCAGGGGCATGACAATGGCCGGGGGGGGGGGGCTCCTCTCACACTTTTAAATAGCAGGCGCTGGGACTAGCGCCACAGGTGCCCAAGTTACTAAACCCCCCCCCATTGCCACTACCTACGTCACCACCCGAAAATAAGTTAGGCATAGGAGGGGGGGTAAGGTTAGGCGACAGGTGGGGTGTTTGTGCAGGGGGGGGGGCCAGGATAGGGTTAGGCATTGGGGGAGGGTGTTCTGTGTGAGAGTAGGCTTAGATAGGTTTAGCTATAGTAAAATATCTGTATTTAATACCTGGCGGAGGTTAAAGAGTTGCTCTTTAACCTCTGAGAAAACATTCTTAGACCACATACCTACTTGTGCATTGCAGGTTGAGCTTTCACTAATGTGGGTGTGACATTAGAAGTGCATAGACTCCACTGTCACATGATGTTTCCAACCATTCATTGCAATTCAGCGTGGTAATGGGATGCATGACTACATGCAATTTTGCACATACACAGTGCGACCCCATGCATTATAAATACCGGTATTTGGAATCTGCGTCACGTCTGAGAACAATGTAAGTGCCGTGAGTTGCTATGGCCAGCTAAGTTGCAAGCAGCACTCATATCATATGGAGTTGATAAATAAGGACAAAAGACAGCGCTTTTTTTATATAGCGACAGATAGCAACAGTGCCCATACCATTGTCCATTTTTTATCTTATTTTCTAAAATGACCCTGTAGTGACAAGAAAATGGAAACTGCCATATTTCTTCCCTTCAAATCAATGCCAATTCCTAATAGCTATCCTGCAGGCTTCAAAAGTGCCTGAATCAGACACCTAAAACAGCTGCAAGTGCCCCCCCCCCTCCCCTAGTGGCCAGAGGGAGGGATAATACCAGTGAAATCCCCCTTACCCTTGTGAGGTCTCCAAGAGACCAGTATCTGGGGCTTTTGGTACCAAGCAGCCAACCTGCATGTGTTCTAATGGTAGCAAGCCCAGAAACCCGACCACCACCTTAGCAGAAGCAGATGACTTAACCTAGGTCGCTGTCTAACAACCCTTCTTCTTTGTTCAACATCTATTGCAACTTTAGCAAACCACAGCTGATCATCAAGGGCAACTATAACCCCTAACCTGGTCAACACAAAAGGCATCATCCTAGTGGAGTACCCCACCTTCACTGGAGATGGCTACACTTGCTGGCATGTTTCTCAAGAAAAGGTTCACATTAACTGGGGATGGGAGCGCCAGAGCTGCAGCCAATAGGGCACGCTCAGTAGGCAGTAGCAGTGTTATGAAGTCTAGCCCAAGGACTCCTTACGGAATAGGTGCTGGCTTACTGAACAGGAAGAGCCGAGACTTGAACCCAGGTCTCCTGTGTCTAAGGCAGAGTCCTTCACCAGTACACTATCCAGCTAAAAGGAGGGGAAAAGGAGGGGAAAAAGGAGGGAAAAAGGAGAAATAAAAGTAGGAATGGAGGAGAGAGGAAAAGATGACTTGCTTCAAATCAAGCATGGCTAGTTTTACTTATAGTTAATTTTTATTCTATCCCAAATATTTTTAATATATTCCCAGCATCGACAGGGACCGGGTAATTAATTTCAGTTTCTAGAAGTTCTGAACAGCTGTTTCTCCGCTCCTCAGCATTCGTGACTGCTTCTCTTCCCTAATTATTATTTTTTATAGCTGCCAAACAGCAAATCTAAAGGAGATCCGGATTAATGGTTAAGTGATTTCTACACCAAGAAGGGTAATATGGTCCTTTAATGTGAAGCCCTCTAATGCAGCCCGATTCAGGACTGCCTCAATTTCCTTCCAGAGTTCCTGGAGAAGACGGCAAGACCACCAATATATGACCATAGTTCTCTGCCACCTGCACACACCGCCAACACTCCGATGGCAAGTGGTGCCAAAACTGGTGCTCAAAACAGGAGGCCAAATAACATTTCATCAAGGATTTATACTGGATCAAGCAGCTGGTATGTTCTGTGGCTACCAAATGTACCTAACAGTTCTTTTCTAGGCTAGATTGCTAATATTAATCTCCGACTCAAATCTCCCTCTTGTTTTTAATTTTACTATTTGTTACTGATTCTGTGGCCAGCTGTCATTTGTAAAGTTTTGATAGGGCCTTTGAGGCCTTTCTTTGCTCAGGAACAGCTGTTTGAAGTAAGTTTTGTTCTGATTACGCATGATTTTTTTATGTTGGAGACAAAGCTGGAAAATTGGATAATGACATCTTTTAACACTTCCTAAAGAATGAAGAAAATATGGACCAGATATGAAGCACCTCAGTCAGAGGCCTCCAGTAAAGGGAATGGAATACAAGGTTTACAATGGAAAGGTACATGGAAATATGAAGTACTGGCCACAGGAAGTGGTCAAAAGGGAGCTCATTGTACTACGTTAACGCACATCTTCTGCGGCGAGCTGCAGCGATCTGCATCCACCCGGAATTCATGGTAGTCTATGGTAACGCGGGGATATTTAATGAATTAACGATGCGACGTTGCAGCAAGCATGCACGGAAGTGTATTTTTACAATACGCCTGTGCACTTCCCCATACCCCAAAGCAGGAAGTGTACATCACTTCCTGCTTGGCCCAACGCCAGATGAGGAAGGCCTCGTAGTAACGCAATATTCCCCGAAGGCCTGTTTTTGGCAGAGCGATGCTGTGCGGCGGAAGCAGCGCACCACATGGCTGCTACCGGTTTACATTGTGAATCCAGCCTGAAAGTTATGATCCAAAACATGTCAGCCGTTTTTAAGCTGTGTCTGTGATTTGTCAATATAAAAGTTGCAATGGTACTTTGAAACAAATATTGAGGACATTTTACAGTCATAGGGGAAGAACTGGGAACAATATTTGTCCCACCATGCAGATCGTAACCCTCAAAAGCCCACTGCCCATTGATCTATTTTGGTTGAACTTGATGGATGCATGTCTTTTTTCAACAAAACTAACTATGAAAAAACCCTTACACCTAACCCATGAGACATGGGAGGATAAAGTACCGTAGATGGTGCAGAGTTTCTGTTGTTGATTACTTCTTCACGTTGCAAGATTAAATGGAGACATTGGTTAGAAGAGGTTATGGTCCATACAAAAGTGTTCGAACAAATGCAGGGTCCGGGAGTGGTTGAAAATGTGGGTCAAAAAATGTATGTGGTAGATACCATGCAGCAAAGCAATCTGCAGGCATCATTGGAAGGTCCTTACTAAATCACAGAATGATGTCACATTTGTCATAAGTTTTTGATAAGGAGGTAGGAGACAGAAAGACTTTCATGTGAACATGTTTAAGGTATGCCACAAAATAACAACCTATGTGATTCATCCTGAGCAGAAAGGGGCTGTGTAACGATTGTGGAACTTTCTCCGTGATCGGCGCACAACGCGTGCGCTGATACGGCGGAAATCCTCCACAAGTGTATAATTGCAGGAACCCAGCAAAAGGTGCTACGCACTCGTAGAGGGAAATTCCTGTCGGCAGGAATTTCTGTACCTCCTGTCTGTACCTCCACAAATGCCAGACAGGAATTGTACGAAGCACAGAACGCAATCGCAAGAGAAGCGATTGCGAATGAGAACGAGCAAAGGGACAGGTTGTATGTGTGTGCGCCAATCTAGTTGCCACCCCGCGACAGCGCACACACAACAGCAGATATGAAACAGAAACGCAACCGCAAGAAAGGCGATTGCCAAAAGTGACACAAGGCAGATCAGAACAGAATACGAGGATAGCAAAGGCACAGCAAATCATACAATGAGGAGATACGGAAAATAACAAACGCTAACTGAACGCGAACACCGCACTCATTCGCAACAGTGCACGCGTTCATGCGCGGTCTCCACGTGATAAGCACAATAGAGACAAGCACGCCTAACTAACCACTGACAGACAAACATGAAACAGAGGATGCGAGCGCTTGCTTAACGGTTACCTCACCGAGCCTCCAGCAAGCGTTCGTAGCAGACAAGACAGACACACGAAAACAGGGACAAGCGAGAGATAGGATCCACAGCACTAGCGAAAGTGGCTAGCGCGATCCAGGAAGACATAACAGAAGGATCCACAGTACTAGAGCAGGATGCTAGTGCGATCCAGGTACAGAGTAGCAGAACAGAAGGATCCACAGCACTAGCGCTAGGTGAGTGCGATCCAGGCAGACAGAGTAGCAGAACAGAAGGATCCACAGCACTAGCGCTAGGCGAGTGCGATCCAGGCAGACAGAGTAGCAGAACAGAAGGAACCACAGCACTAGTGAAAGTGGCTAGCGCGATCCAGGTACAGAGTAGCAGAACAGAAGGATCCACAGCACTAGCGGAAAGCGGCTAGCGCGATCCAAGGAGACAGAAAAGAAGGATCCACAGCGCTAGCGCAAGATGCTAGTGCGATCCAAGTGAGACAGATCAGAAGAGATAGCTGGTAGCAACCGCTGCACCAGCTATACTCCAAGAACAGAGATCAGAACGATTTCCTGTCGACCACCGCTGGGACAGGACAATCGCAACAGAACAAACAAAACAGATAAGCAATCCTAACTGCACTAGGGGAACCTGCCTAGCGCAGTTTCAGAAATTACTCTAAGCTGAACTTCAAACAAAGAGTAAGGCTGACACTCCTCCAGGAGTGTTTCACAGGAAGGGATCCTTATGACCAGCCAAGCATTGTGGGAAACACATAGTACTTATAGTACACGCCTCCAATGAATGTGGCCAGGCAATTTGCATGACAACGTATGCAAATTCCTCAGCAAGCACAAGCTGCAAAACTGACAGAAGCTCTCCTTTCCAGAGTCCTGCAGCATGCAAACCTAAACAATGGTCAAAAAGCTGCCTGCCTGCACAGGCAGCTCAGCAGATCATTACAGTACCCCCCCCCCCCCCCCTCCAGGGTCGAATTCCAGACGACCCTCAAAACTGCTATTAGCAAAAGACTCCAAGCGAAGACTCATGAAGGTCTGGACAGCCCGACAAGGTCCAATTCCAGAGTCATTCCACCCGAAACCGACCTCATCGGAAACAGAAGCCACCGAAACATGCCCATCAGCACTACAAGTCTCAGTGTAACACCCATCAGGACTGTGGATACCAGAGAAGAAGCCATCGACACCCTCCAGACAATACCCACCACCTTCCAAGGAGCGTCCGAAAATACCAAATCTGCCACAAAACCTGTTTGAAGTGTCTCTTTCAAAACAAAAGCCGCTGTTGATCGTATTCAGGGTACCAAGCAAAACTTCTCTCGGAATCTCCCAGAACGCCTTGAAGCTCCGCAGAGATTCCAAGAAGCCAGAACGCTCACCAGGCCCACATGGAGAGCTACCAAGCACCCCCATGGAACCTATGACAGTTCCAGATTCAGAATTAGCAGGACACCCATCAAGATCAGGACTTTCAGAGACCACTTCTGGGCATGCAAGCAGGCAGGCTAAATCAGAACATGTATCCACCGAGGAAGCATCTGAATACGCTGGTAACCGAGGCACACTTGGGCTTTCTGGGTCACAGAGCACACTGGGGTACACCAGCACAGGAGAAACCTCAGGACATGTCGGGGAACTGCCAACCTCAGAGTCCGGCACGACCAGACCAAAACTAGGACCGGGCAGAAAATCCTCACGAGTAGAGGTCACAGGTACTGGTATTTCAAAAGAAGACTCGGTCTCAGGCTTAGAGATCTCAATGATTGTAATGGTATCTGACAGAAATTCATCATTGACTACCCATGACTGAAACTCCACCAGAGCTGAAAAGGTAGCCAGCAAGGCAGCAATGCCTACGGAAGAGGACAACACCTCAGAAGGACTTGGGGGGCAGGAGACATCTCCTACAAGTTCTGCACCCTTTGGGAGGAGCTCATAGACCTCCAGAACATCAAACAAGTCCTCAGGAACATCATTTTCCAGGTTTTCTAAGAAGGATTCTGAACTATCCATGTTACAGAGCTGAACATTAAATACCTCCTGCAGGCAGGGCAGATGTCCCAGGAATGGTTCCACCATAACCTGAGACTGAACTTCATCATAATTAGCGGGATGTACAGGAATATTTACTGGAACACACACTAACTCCCTAACTTCATTCTCACTGTACCCAGAATTATGTGTGGCAGTCAAACTAGCTTGTAACTCCAAAACTGCAGAAAAACAGGTGAGTATAGTGGCAATACCTAGACGAGCCTCTAGGGACACTGCAGGGGATTCTAAGCAAGGCCACATTGACTCATCCAGAGTACAGGGTGCAGAATCAGCACTTCCCTCAAAGCAAGAAAGGGGCTCACAAACGTCAGTGTGAAAGGAAAACATGTTTTCATTCATGGTACAGGGCAGGTTCAGAGAAAGCATCTCTGAACAAGGCAAATAAGGTTCAGCATCAGATTCGCAAAACCGAAGCGCTTTCTAACTCTTAGATTCGGCTAACAATGTCGAATCCGAGGAGTCAGAACGCAAAACCTGCGAATCAAAAATCACCTTAGGTTGTGAAACTGATGCTTCCATAGCGCAAACCTCCACGATCTGCGGTGCAGACTGTAAGGTGTTCAGGACAGAAACACTGGGGCAACTGTCACCAGGCAACGGGCCCTTACAGGTGTGAACAGGGTGAGACAGAGACTCATCTGCAGAAGAAATAGCAACATCAACAGGATAAACTTTATTAGGCATATTAATTTTACTTTTGATGCTGCATAGTCGAGAAATTTTCCCCATAGCAGGGTCACAGACGGAAGATCTCAAAGATCTGTTTCTAAATGGCAAAGGACCCCACACATCCTTGAGGAAACCGGCAGACTCATGCCGATCACAATCTGCAGGAACATCCGAGAAACAGGCATCAGATCGCACAGATCAAACTGCACACTGTCAGGAGCGAATCCTTCAGGATTCGCACAGAAATCAACCATAGCGGCACACTCATTCATTTCAGATTACACAAAGTCAAGACTCACATGCTTTACCCCAGAAAGGCAGGAACAATCATCCGAGACCGATGTCTTTTTATTGGAATCAATCGGTTGGTGTGTGTGCAACTCTTCTAAAATGGTTTGCCATACATAGATCACCAGATCCACATCATCCTTGTCACATTCATCGGAATCAATCGGAAGGTACATAGAATCGAGACAAGCATTCAAGACATCTTCGCTTTTTGCGATGTAAAAATCGCAAAAGGCTTTCCAATCAAAATCAAATTCCTCCAGCAAGGCCCCAACATCCCAGGACGCAAATGGGGGTTCAAACAGGCCAATATCCAGAAAATCTCCATATGGGTGGAGATCAGGAACAAGAACAGATTTTTTAACTACTGTAATATAGTGTGCGATCCTACCTATACTAGGATCCACATAAGCTTTGGATTGGGGCAACGAACCCTGAGACTGAGAAGTCTCTCTGAAATCATCACATTCAAGTGCTTTCCCTACTTCAGAGTTTACAGAACTAATTTCTTTATTTGTAGTTGCTATGGGCAATGGATTTTTCCGCTGAGAAGTCTTCCTAGATCTTTTACGTTTAGACTTAGCAGCTCTGGATGGCTGCTTTTTGGATGAAAGAGTAGATGGAACAGCTGATTGAGCTGCTGACAACAACTCTTTAAGGGGGTATGGTAATTGAGGTAATCTCAGCCAATTGTGAATTAAAAAGCGCAAAAGGTGGATCAGCGCAACACCAGGCCGCCTCCGAATGGCCTCCATCAGAGATGCGCTGAGCCCCCCCAGGAACTACAAACGCACCTTGAACCCAAACAGAAGCTCTGCATATACACCAAAAGCATGGCTATTAAGTGGGAGCAGCTGACCAGAAACGAATTACATTAGTACATAGCAAGGAAATGAGCAGCGCTACTTAAAAACAGACCAGTGCCTACCTGCAAAAGAGTGCAAGCCCCACTCGTGGGGTCGAATACACACCGAGCATACACATGACCTGTCTACCACTAGAGGAGGATGTTGGTTTCCATTAACAGCTTGCATGCAACCTATTAAGTACTCGTCCCTCCCACTGCGAAGAAGGAGGATTGAATGGAGGATTGACTTCGCAGTGGGAGGGACGAGTACTTAATAGGTTGCATGCAAGCTGTTAATAGAAACCAACATCCTCCTCTAGTGGTAGACAGGTCATGTGTATGCTCGGTGTGTATTCGACCCCACGAGTGGGGCTTGCACTCTTTTGCAGGTAGGCACTGGTCTGTTTTTAAGTAGCGCTGCTCATTTCCTTGCTATGTGAATTAAAAAGGCCAAGAATTCCAGGGGTCTTTGACTCAGAGTGGTATGATCTAACACATCATAAGCCCACATTGACATTTCGCCCCCCAACAGAATGTAGACCATTTGGGAGGCCCAGGTAGACACTGGGGTGCATTGGAATTCAGGGTTCGCCAAAAGTTTAGTGCACTCAGACAAAAACTCGTCTGCTGACTCAGGTTCAAGATTTTTTAATCTCTTAAAGGTACTAGAGCCATACTCGACAAAATCGTACAAATCGAAAATTCCCTCTACACTGGGAATTTTGGTTGGGCTGGTCATACTGTAACGATTGTGGAACTTTCTCCGTGATCGGCGCACAACGCGTGCGCTGATACGGCGGAAATCCTCCACAAGCGTATAATTGCAGGAACCCAGCAAAAGGTGCTACGCACCCGTAGAGGGAAATTCCTGTCGGCAGATGGCGCTGAGGAGTGCAGAGGAACCAATCCTCTGTACCTCCACAAATGCCAGACAGGAATTGTACGAAGCGCAGAACGCAATCGCAAGAGAAGCGATTGCGAATAAGAACGAGCAAAGGGACAGGTTGTATGTGTGTGCGCCAATCTAGTCGCCACCCCGAGACAGCACACACACAACAGCAGATACGAAACAGAAACGCAACCGCAAGAAAGGCGATTGCCAAAAGTGACACAAGGCAGATCAGAACAGAATACGAGGATAGCAAAGGCACAGCAAATCATACAATGAGGAGATACAGAAAATAACAAACGCTAACTGAACGCGAACACCGCACTCATTCGCAACAGTGCACACGTTCATGCGCGGTCTCCACGTGATAAGCACAATAGAGACAAGCACGCCTAACTAACCACTGACAGACAAACATGAAACAGAGGACGCGAGCGCTTGCTTAATGGTTACCTCACCGATCCTCCAGCAAGCGTTCGTAGCAGACAAGACCGACACACGAAAACAGGGACAAGCGAGAGATAGGATCCACAGCACTAGCGAAAGTGGCTAGCGCGATCCAGGAAGAAATAACAGAAGGATCCACAGTACTAGCGCAGGATGCTAGTGCGATCCAGGTACAGAGTAGCAGAACAGAAGGATCCACAGCACTAGCGCTAGGCGAGTGCGATCCAGGCAGACAGAGTAGCAGAACAGAAGGATCCACAGCACTAGTGAAAGTGGCTAGCGCGATCCAGGTACAGAGTAGCAGAACAGAAGGATCCACAGCACTAGCGGAAAGTGGCTAGCGCGATCTAAGGAGACAGAACAGAAGGATCCACAGCGCTAGCGCAAGATGCTAGTGCGATCCAAGTGAGACAGATCAGAAGAGATAGCTGGTAGCAACCGCTGCACCAGCTATACTCCAAGAACAGAGATCAGAACGATTTCCTGTCGACCACCGCTGGGACAGGACAATCGCAACAGAACAAACAAAACAGATAAGCAATCCTAACTGCACTAGGGGAACCTGCCTAGCGCAGTTTCAGAAATTACTCTAAGCTGAACTTCAAACAAAGAGTAAGGCCCCGTTCAGACTGCAGAACGCAGACCGCAACGCATGCGGACCGCAACGCATACGAACGCACGCCATCCGCATTCGTATGCGTTGCGTGGCTGATCCCATCACTGAAAAGTGAATGGGACAGCCATGCGTTTTTACAAAAAATGCATGCAGCATGCGTTCCCGGACCGCACAGGTCCGGAACGCATGCAGTGTGAACATCAGACATTGCACTCTATGTAATGTCTGATGTCGTGCGTGTCGGCCACCTGCACGCGTTTCCAAAACGCGGCTGGAAACGCGTGCAGTGTGAACGGGGCCTAAGGCTGATACTCCTCCAGGAGTGTTTCACAGGAAGGAATCCTTATGACCAGCCAAGCATTGTGGGAAACACATAGTACTTATAGTACACGCCTCCAATGAATGTGGCCAGGCAATTTGCATGACAACGTATGCAAATTCCTCAGCAAGCACAAGCTGCAAAACTGACAGAAGCTCTCCTTTCCAGAGTCCTGCAGCATGCAAACCTAAACAATGGTCAAAAAGCTGCCTGCCTGCACAGGCAGCTGACCAGATCATTACAGGCTGATAGATTTTTTTAGGTGACATGCGGAACAAGAAACCTCAACATCATCTCCGAACTCTCACCCATGCAGAGAGCTCAGCTAGTGATGGTGACACATAACACTTTTATAGGGAAGCCAGGAAAGATTCAGCTTGCAGTGCCATTTGGAATAAAGGCTATACCAGCCACCTTTCAGAAAGCCATAAATGACACACTGAAAAGGATAAAGTTGTCCGGGATGACATTGCCACATTCAGCCTTTTACAGAAAGAACACCTCAAACACACGTAACAGGCCCTGGACAAGCTTCATCTGATAGCCAAGCAAGTGTCAAATAGGCATTATTGAAGTACAGTATTTGGGAATGGGTCAGGTATGAGGAGGTGACATACGACCTGAGATTGAGAAGGCTGAAGCTACCACAGCTTGGACTACCTCTCAGATCAAAAAGCTGGCCATATTGTTTCAAATTCTAGAGACAGCCTTTTACCACAGGGATTTTGTGACAAACTATAGTGACCTGGCTAAGCCCCTGAATGACCTGACCTGAATAAAAAAAATAGCCTAATGGCAAAATGGACATCTAAGAGTGAGGAGGTCTTCCTAGATTTGAAGGAGGCCTTGGCCATTTCTTCTGTACAACAGGTGCCGGATTTCTACCAGCAATTACTACTGCAGATGCTTCCTCCTCACGAGTGGCTTTGGTGTGTTCATAAATTAAGTGGACCAGTCAGAGGAAAGTAATCTCATCTTCTAACTGAGAAGGAAGTTACTCACCAAGGGGGTAGCATATGTCGCTTTAGAGAAGGATCATCTTGTGATCATGTGGGCTCTACAGAAGCTTTAGGGTCCTTTCACACTGAATTCCGTCACGATGGACAATTTCATTGCATCCCAATGTGATGCAATAATATTTCCATTGTACGTTCACATAGGCTGCAGGGTGTCAGGTATCATCGGAATAACGCACAGCATGTTGTGAGTTTACCAGAGAACAGTGGCAGCGAAGCATACTTTTATTATACTGTATGCTTCCCCGAATGGTATCACAATGTGCGCAGTGTGAAAGGACCCTTAAATTTAACCACATGCCAGGGGGAGGAGTTTAAAGGATTGAGAGGCAGGGCAAGTATTACCACTAAAGCTATGCCTCCTGAATGCCTAAAAAAACTCAAATCACTGATTGTTTGCTCTTAAGCAGCATTTAGACATGTCTGTTGTCCCTGAGATATACATTGTGATGCTTCTTTACCTCCAGGTAATTAGGATGGCAAAAGGGCACTGTAATGAATGGCCATGTGTATCCAACGTTCCCATAGACTGTTATGGGATTCCTTTTCATAAAAGTAATGTGAGTGTTTATTGAACTTTTAAACTTCCTTGCAGTAAAAAAATCTTATCTGAAGCTGCCTGTCACTGTTTCTTTGAAGTATAAGTGCTTCAGAAAATAGCACTGTAGCCAACGGAACTGGTCAGAGAGCTCAGAGAAGCTCTTTTGCATAGATAACAAGTAAAGTTTCTTAACCCTTCCTGTACTGGAAACAATATGAGACTCATATCTGTGCTACTAAAGTTCTATTCCTTGGCTGTACTACGCATACAATTCATTTTCACTTCAGATTTCCTTTAACTATTAGCAATATCAAAGTATATATGGAGGCAGTGGCGTAGTTAAGGAGCAATGGACCCCGGTGCAAGTTGTACATGGGGTCCCCAAAGCACTCTATGTATAACATTCATACGGCGCCGCGCACCAAAACCTGCCAAAGACAACCACAGTGTCAGAGGTGTAAGAAGGGGATGGGGAACAATTTGTTAGTGATTACTACTATTTTAAAGCCTCTATAGAAGTGATTATTACCAGCACAGGACCAATAAAGAGCTACTACTGCGATGGAGGGAGGGCCCCTCGGGGCACCTCTGGCCCAAGGCTCCCGATGTAGTTGCAACCTCTGCACCCCCCACTGCTACGCCACTGTATAGAATCAGAATCAGAATCAATTTATTTTCGCCAAGTAAGTTTGCACCTACAAGGAATTTGTCTTGGCAGTTGCTTAACAAACACAAACAAAGACAATACAAGGACAGACAGTGTGTATATTACAAGTCAAGGACATTATAAGTATAGTGGCAGTAAGCAATGTGAGAATTGTTCATGTTTAGTTCTGTGCTGATTACTTTCAGTCCTAGCAGCTCTAACGTGGTTCAGCATTAAGTCTGGCTACCGCTTGAGGAAAAAAAGCTGTTCCTGTGTCTAGAGGTTTTGGTAGCGATTGACCGGAATCTTGCTCCTGAAGGCATGCGCTGGAAGATGGAGTGAGCTGGGTGAGAGGGGTCAGAGGCAATTTTGGTCGCTCTCTTTCTGCACCTGCTAGTGTAAAGATCCTGCAGGGGAGGTAAGCTACAGCCAATTATCCTTTCTGCTGATCGGATGATGCGCTGCAGCCTCCCCTTTTCTAATGCTGAGCAGGAGCCGAACCATACAGTCATGGATGATGTTATGGTGGATTCTATGATTGCAGTGTAGAACTGCACCATTAGATTTTGAGGTAGGCCATACTTTTTCAGCTGCCGTAGATGGTACATTCTCTGTTCTGCTTTCTTGACAATAGTGGCAGTGTTGTTGTCCCATTTTAAGTCGTTTGAGATCGTGGACCCAAGAAACTTGAATGACTCTACTTGGGTTATTGTGGATCCATTTATGGTTAAGGGGAAGTGCTGGGGGGGGATCTCCTAAAGTCTATTATCATCTCCATAGTTTTGAGAGCATTTAGAGGTAATCATTACCAGCATAGCACCCATGACGAGCTAATGCAGTGGTCAAAGGACGGCCCTTGGTGGGCCTCTCAAGTCCAAGGTCCTGGTGTAGTCACAACTTTTGCATCCCTTATTTTTACACAACTGCTAGGAAAACACTTACTCCACAACCATCCATGTGAAAAGGCCCCAAACCCTCAAGACAAATAGGTTTTATCTCCATGTCCCTGTGCAGTTTATGGCTGTAGTTAGCATTAGGCACACTGGACTCGAGTGTAGAGGCGCCAGTGTGCTGTGAGGTGGCTAATAGGTTTGTGAACCTGCGCTCACCATCCTGGAGCAATGATGTCAACGCCCCTGGAGCATAGAGGGCTGGATTCAGCCCAACCATTCAGCTCTTTATGCTTCCTCAGAGGTGGCCATTCAGGGCACCAGAACTTTTGTGCTTTTAGGAGATGTCAATCCGGCCCAATCTGTACTGAGCCTTTGTACTAAACCCTTTTAGGCCTTGTTCACATTATAAATCCCCAGCACTATCGCAAGCGCTGAGCGATTTATAGAGCACTTTCAAAGCTCTTTTCCCTGCGATTGGTGCTTAGAAAAGCACTTTTGTAAGCACTGTTCTAAGTGCTTTTGCTTAGAGATTCATTTAGACACTTCCTGACGTCAGTCAGGAAGTGAACTCTTTGACCTGGAAATGAATAAATACAATGTATTTATTCATAAAAGCGCTTGGGAAATCGCAATGCAAAGTGCTTTTTTAAGCGCTCTGCGATTGCCCTATACCTTCCATTATAGCCAAAAAATGGTACAGGTAGCGCTTTTGCGATCGGAAAGCAATCGAAACGCTCATATGTAAACACTCTCATAGGAAATCATTGCAAAAGCACTTTTAGGGCGATTTTCAAAATTGCCAGTGCTTAAAAATTTTTTGCAAACACTCATAGGCCCTGATTCACTAACCAGCACTAAGCTGGTTAGTGTGCCTTAATACCTAGTGGGCGCAAACCATGGAGTTTGCGCCCATACATCGTGCACAGCCCAGCGTAGTGCGCGCGCAGCCATTAATAGTGCGCGGTGCGACGATAATGTCGCACCCGCTGCCCTGTAAACATCACATCGGGTGACCCCGAAGTGGCGCACTAATGCGCCATTTCGGGGACACCTGATGTGCCATTTTCGTCACGTTTACAGGGCAGCGGGTGCGACATTATCGTCGCACCGCACACTATTAACGGCTGCGCACGCACTACGCTGGGCTGTGCGCGATGTAGCTTTGCGCGGCTATTAGTGCCTGCAAAGCTACTTTTCCAGCACTAAGTGGCTTTTCACTCCGGCGCTATGACTTAGCACCGGTTAGTGAATCAAACCCATAGCGTGAACAGGTCCTTAAACCCAAATACAAAAAAGCAAAAAGCAAAACAGTGATTCTGAAGCTTTACAATCTCATTCCCAGTCTTATAACTCTCCCCTCCTTGCCACTATGTCATTATCGTCAGAGGATACATAAATTGCTTGATGCTATTGATTCATTTTTATTACCATTAATGGTAATGCTCTTGTTTTCTGCTTTGATATCCGCTATTACACATCTTGTCTTGCTATGTTAAGTTGTGGGCTGTTTGTGTTGTTTTTCTCTAGCAGGTTCTTTATTTATGGTATTGACTGATGAGCTTTACATAGCAGCTGGGGGAGACCTTGCAAATGTTGGGGGGTGTTTCTTTTTTCTTCATTGAGTGTGTGGGTCTGTTGCCATAGGATTCTGTCAGAATTTGACATGATCTGGTAGAGGCTGCTGTCCCTGACGGTTGCTCCAGCCTGACTCATGCTGCACAGAGTGTGCGTGGGAAGCTCGCTACCTCTAGCACTATGCAGCTGAAAAATCAGGGACAAGGAGACTTTCTTAGGGCTTACCAGAGGAGTGTGTGGGAGCTCGCTGCTTGGAAGTGTCTGAACCTCGCTCCCTTATTGCCGTTCCCTCTCATCCTTGCGCATTACCCTCAGCACCGGCTTCTGCAAAAAGGGCAGGTCAAAGGAGACGGCAGAGATGCTAACAGTATATCTGCTTAAAGGGAAACTATTGTCAGGTTCAGCCAGTTAAGTACAGTAGAGTTTAAGTTATCCTGCACTGATGGGGATTGGCTGATGCCGGATAAGCTTACTTTCTTGTTACTTGAGACTCAATGTTAAAAATAGGCCTCGGTAATACAGAACTAAACCCCACTCTATATACTGTACATACAATGAACTCTAAATCAAATGTTACAATATGGTAACAAAGTATATTAAGCTTTGGGGAAGCTGTGGAACCCAGTCTAAGCACACCAGAGCAAGAGCCCACAAACAGCCTAAGTTGGCCTTCACCACTGTGAGTACTGGCTGGGATTTGTGCTGGTTGGTTGAGAGTTGAGACTGCTGGTCAGTTGAGTTCCGAATAACCGGGACTCTACTGTATATGCTTAGAGGGAAACTATTGTCAGTTTCATCCAGTTATGTACAGTAGAGTCCTGGTTATCCGGCACGGACAGGGTCGGCTGATGCTGGATAAGGGTGCACTGTGCACTCTGGTTGCTTGAGACTCAATGTCAAAAACAGGCCTACCTAATACAGTACTATAACCATGAACTCTGTACTAAATGTTAAAATACAGTAATTGAAAGTATATTAACCTTGGGGGAGCTATGGAACCCAGGCTTTAAGCATGGTAGAGCCCACAAAAAGCCTAAGAAGTTGGCCTTCACCACTGTTAGTACTGCTGGTCAGTGGCATACCTAGGGCATTTGACAGCCGGTGCTGGGTATTAAATGACACCCCCCCACCCAAAAACAAGGAAAGGTGTGAGTGTGGTGTCTGTGCTAAGAACACCACAGCGGGTAATGCTAGGTATAGTTGCCCCAGTATAGGTAACCTGAAATAGTTGCCCTCAGTATAGGTAGCCTGGAATAGTTGCCCCAGTATAGGTAGCCTGAAATAGTTGAGGGGAGGGGGAAGGGGCGCCGCAAATGGGGGATACGGTGCGTATAGCGCGCCGCACGAAAAATGGGTGTGGCGTTGTATGGGAGGAGCTAACATAATGATGTAACAGTGAGGCATAAGAAAGCAGTGTTTACGCCATGATGTGGTCAGACGTGGTTTCGCATAATGGGTGTGCAGAAACTGTGTGATGCTATTTAATAGTATACCGTAACCCCAAAGCAGCAAACATAGCCAACTATGACCATTAAATAATAAATGCAGCAACAGTTACCCCAGACACCACAAAATAAACGCAATGTGGGCAAAATTTCAGCACAAAATAAATGCAATGGGCAACATGTCAGAACAAAATACCGTATATACTCGCAAGCAAGCCGACCCGCATGTAAGCCGACCCCCCCACTTTTACCCCAAAAAACAGGAAAAAATGATTGACCCTCATGTAAGTCGGGGGTAGGAAATGCTGGCCGCGTGATCCCCCCAGTATGTCCCAGTATAGCTAGTATAGTGCCCAGTATAGGTAGGTAGTGCTCAGTATAGCTAGTAAAATGCCCCAGTATAGCTAGTATAGTGCACAGTATAGCTAGTATAGTGCTCATTATAGCTAGTATAGTGCTCGTTAAAGCTAGTATAGTGCTCAGTATAGCTAGTATAGTGCTCAGTATAGCTAGTATAGTGCTCAGTATAGCCAGTATAGTGCCCAGTATAGCCAGTATAGTGCCCAGTATAGCCAGTATAGTGCTCAGTATAGCCAGTATAGTGCTCAGTATAGCTAGTATAGTGCTCAGTATAGCTAGTATAGTGCCCCATTATAGCTAGTATAGTGCCCCCATTATAGCTAGTATAGTGCCCCATTATAGCTAGTATAGTGCCCCATTATAGCTTGTATAGTGCCCCATATAGCTAGCATAGTGCCCCAGTATGGGTGGGTAGGCGGGTGGGTAGGTGCTGTCCCTCCCCGCTCCCCCGCGGCCACCGCTGCTATTACCTTAGGCGGCGCCGCTTCCTCTATCCCCGTCCTCCTCCGGTAACTCATTCACAGCAGCGCGCCTCTCGCTGCTGTGATGACGAGGAAACCATAGAGAGCGGCTTCCTGTAGCGGCGATGCCGTTACTATGGGAACCGCTCTCTATGGTTTCCTGCGTCATCACAGCAGCGGGGGGTGCGCTGCTGTGAATGAGTTACCGGAGGAGGACGGGGATATAGGAAGTGGCGCCGCCTAAGGTAATAGCAGCGGCGGCCGCGGGGGGAGCGGGGAGGGACAGCACCTATACACCCACCCACCCATGACTCGCAAGCAAGCCGACCCCCCAACTTTTGGCCCACTTTTGGGGGGTCAAAAATTCGGCTTGCTTGCGAGTATATACGGTAAACGCATTGTGGGCAACATGTGTCAGCACAAAATAAACACAATGGGCAACATGTCAGCACAAAATAAACGCATTGTGGGCAACATGTCAGCACAAAATAAACGGATTGCGGGCACAAAATAAACGCACTGCGGGCAAACCTGTCAGCACAAAATAAACGCACTGTGGGCAACGTCAGTACAAACTACATGCAATGTGGGCAACATGTCAGTACAAAATAAACGCACTGTGGGCAACATGTCAGCACAAAATAAATGCAATGTGGGCAACGTCAGTACAAAATAAACGCACTGCGGGCAAACATGTCAGCACAAAATAAACGCACTGCGGGCAAACACGTCACCACAAAATAAATGCACTGCGGGTAACATGTCACCACAAAATAAACGCACTGCGGGCAAACATTTCACCAGAAAAAAAACGCACTGCGGGCAAACATTTCACCAGAAAATAAATGCACTGCGGGCAAACATGTCACCAGAAAATAAACGCACTGCGGGCACACATGTCACCAGAAAATAAACGCACTGCAGGCACACATGTCACCAGAAAATAAACGCACTGCGGGCACACATGTCACCAGAAAATAAACGCACTGCAGGCACACATGTCACCAGAAAATAAACGCACTGCGGGCACTCATGTCACCAGAAAATAAATGCACTGCTGGCAAACATGTCACCAGAAAATAAACGCACTGCGGGCACACGTCACCAGAAAATAAACTCACTGCGGGCACACATGCCACCAGAAAATAAACTCACTGCGGGCAAAGTTCACCTGGAAAAAAAAGCATTTACTCACCTGGCAGAAGACTCCTCTGGCGCGCATCTCCCCCGGAGGATACTCCTGAAGTCTCCCGCGCTGACAGGCAGAGTGGGGCTACGGAAAGATGGCGCCCGAAGCCCTGTACTGGAGACATAAATAGTCTCCAGTACAGGGCTTCGGCAGCCATCTTGCCATAGCCCTGCTCGCCTGCCGGTGTCGGAACACCGGAAGATAGTAAAGAGGCTGGAGCAGGGCTGCGGGCAATGAACTGGCACGGCGTCTATAGACACCGCTGCCAGTTCATGCAATAAAGTGACCAGAGTCCTGAGGCCGGGACGTCCCGCTGCTAAAAGCGGGACGTTTTCCGGGACCTCATGCAGCCTGGGACAGCGGACCCCGAATCCGGGACGCGTCCCGGGCAATCCGGGACATCTGGTCACTCTACGTTAGGACCCTCTAAACCAGGGATAATCCAAGGAGGGGGGCGCATATGCTAATTTTGCAGGGGGGTCCCGTGGGATGTTGCTGCACCCAGACTCAAACTGACAATGTTTTAACCAGAAACACAGTCATCCTCTGGATGGGAAGACAGTATATTTTTGTTTTAACTGCTCACAATGCACATATGAAGCTCTTGAGGGCCACATAAAATAGCAAGGAGGGCTGCCGTCGAAAAATGCTCACTGCTGTGCTCCCCTTGGTGTACAAGTGCAGTTGCACTGCACAGGCGCAAAATATGGCCTGCACCTGCCCAGTACAAAGGAGCTGCTTGCGCACCACTTTTCTCTCTGTGTACGAGCAGCTCCATGCTACTGCACAGGCACGAGCCCACTGACACAGAAGGGTATGCAACTGGCAACCGCAAGGTTGAAGAGGGTTTGCAGAAAAATAGCAACGTAAGTGTGTAACTTTTTTTTTTAAAGTTTGCAGGTATGCGTTAAGGATTTTTTTTTTTTTTTTTAAATGAAATTCTACCTTTGTGGAGAAATAGGTAATTATCTCATCTCATCTCTACAAATTGCTCAAATAATGTCACACCTTGGGGTTTGTTCACAAAACATATTTCAGCGTCTAGTTAAAAATGGCGCCGGCAAAAAAATGGCGCCCCCTTCTGCCCGATATATGTTTAAAACGATATTTATCGTTTTAAAGGTTAAAATAGTGCAGACCTTTTGAACGAAATTTATCGTTTTAAAACTTTTTTTTTCGTGCCTGAACGATATTTATCGTTTTAACCCTTGCTTTGCTGCCGTTTGGAAAATATCTGCCCGCTGGCTTTAATGTTTAATAGCAAAGCCCCCTTAAAAGCTACAAACACCAAATTTGCAGGAAATGTTAAGAAGAAAATTGTGAATCCAATGAGTAAGCACCGTCTTCCATAAATATAGCTCTTTTATTAAGGTTTCAGATCATCATAAAAGCAGGAGGATCAAGCAACCAGCGACAGCTCCGCTGTTTCGGGCAAACTGCCCTTTTTCAAGCTGTTAAGCATGTCATCCACAATACAGACTAGTACAGACTCCATTTTATACCAAACACATAAATCAGGTGATCAGGATACAGCCAATCAGAAGCATGGGGCCACAGACGGACCTGGTGGAGAACTACCGGCCCAATATTTAAATTCAGCACTATCCCCACCCCTCAAAGGGTGTGTACAACTAAAGCCAACTCCCTCCGCATCAATGCGGGAAACTTACGCTGTCATCCGACACGCAATAGGATGGATGCGGCGACACCCTCCGTCTTCCTCTCTAAACAAACTCACGTGATCCATCACGTGTAGTATGACGCGACGCCGCTTCCGCATCAACTCAGCGGCAATCGCGTCCATGTGTATCCTGGCAACCAAACGCTCTGGTCGTGCTGGGAATTACACCCCGCCCACCTACAGAGCTCCGGCAGCCAGCTTAAAAGTAACAAAGAGAGGGACATTGAGTCTCGCTCACACTCACCCTCCACGTTGTCAGGAGGACAGCGCCCCCGGAGGATTAGAGATAACTCAACTGAGAGACAAGTGTCCGGCTATTGTTTTGACGGCCCATGTTGACCCTGATAGGGTTCCATTCTTGGATACTATGGTGTACAGGTCTGGGGGGCGTTTGCTCACAGACCTGTACACCAAACCCACCGATCGTAATTCGGTGTTGGAATTTGGTAGTTTTCATCCACAACATATCAAGAATAATATCCCCTCGGGACAGATGATGAGAGTGGAGAGAATAGTGGCAGACCCAGAAATATGTCAGCATAGAGTGGAACAAATGAGAACTAAGTTTAAGAGGAGGGGGTACCCTGATAGACTACTTGAGAGGAGAAAGGAGAAAGGTAAGGTAGACAATAAGATCACTAATGGTACTAGAATTCCATTTATTAGTACATATAATAGCCAGAGTCAGCAGATTGGCCAAATAATACGAAAACATTGGAGAATTCTCTCTGACTCCTTTCCACAGGTACAAGAGTTTAGGTACCCACCTCTTTTGTCTTTTCGTAGGCCACCAACAATTAGAGACAAAGTTGTCCATACTTATAAGGGGGAGAACACAGTGACAGGTAGGAATGGGACGTACCCGTGTCTGCACTGTCATATGTGTAATAGTATAATTAAGGGAGATACATTTACACATCCCTCTAGTGGACGTAGATTCCAGATAAGAGGTCATTTCTCATGTGAATCCACTTTTGTTGTATACTGGCACCCATGGGTGCATTAGGTGTCAGCATGGGTGAGGGTGACAGGTGGGGGGAGGCAGGGAGGGCAGCGGCAGCTAGAGCTAATACGTCTATATAGACGCATAGACGCAACTCTCAGCTATACTTAGTATAGCTGAGAGCAGTGCGGCGGAGGCGGCGTGTGTGGCATCGGGGCGGCGGAGATCTTCAATCAAGATGTATCAGAAGATCGCAAGATGGAGGATACTGTCGTGGGACCTGATTGGCGTGGGATTTTTTTCTTAAAGGTACAGGTAAGTATTTCTGGTTAATTTAGAACATTAAAGGACTTTTCTCGTTGTTGTGTTTTTATTTCATTTAACCCTTTGTGGAAATGGGTAAGGGGTACAAAGTAGCCCTATACTCATTTCTCCTGGGAGGGGGGTGGGCATCTGGGGGTCCCCTTCTTAAAGGGGACTCCCAGATGCCACCATGAACCCCCCCCAGGGAGTCGTCGCCCCCACCTCCTCCTGGGGCACCGGAGGTGGGGAAGAGCCCCTTGTCCATGGATTGGACAAGGGCTCCGGGGGGGAGGGGAAGGCTTGGCCGCCCCTCCCCCCCGAAGACCCCCCATACCATGGACCATGCGGGCTGGTATAGCTCAGGGTGCGAAGCCCCAGTCGGCCGGGGCCCCGCATTCTGGCTATCCCCACATAACCCACAAATTTTAATTTAAAAAAAAAAATAAATAAAATGTTTTCATTTTTTTTTTAAATATTGTTTTCCAGTATCTTTTTAACATATCCTGCAAATTTGGTGTTGCTAGGATTTAAGGGGACTTTGCTATTAACTGCTAAAGTCGGCGGAAAAAGTTTCCACGGAAATGTCAGCGATTTAAATAGATACATTTCCTCTTTGAAGATTTAAACTCGATTTTCTCAAAAACTATAAGGTCTTTTTGAACAATTTTTTTTCTTCGTGTTCCCACTATCCTTCTTAACATTCCCTACACATTTGGTGTTTCTGGCATTTAAAGGGGCTTTGCTATTAACCGCTAAAGTCGGTGGGCGTTTAATTTTCCCACGGTCAGAAGAAGAATATTCAAAATCGATTTTCTCAAAAAATATAAGGTCTTTTTGAAAAAAAAATTTTTCCTCTTGTTCACAATTTTCTTCTTAACATTCCCTGAAAATTTGGTGTTTGTAGCTTTTAAGGGGGCTTTGCTATTAAACATTAAAGCCGTCGGGCAGATATTTTCCAAACGGCAGCAAAGCAAGGGTTAAAACGATAAATATCGTTTGGGAGCAATAAAAATATAAATATAAACGATAAATATCGTTTTTAAAGCCGGCGCCATTTTTTAGCTGTCAAAAACGAAAAATAACTAGCGATAGTGGTTCTCTATGGGGCGCCGTTTTTTAACTACGATAACTGGCGCCATTTTTAACGGACCCCCATATTTCATACTAGCTGATCACCCGGCATTGCCCGGGTATGTATTTGGCTAGTGTTGGCTCTGTAGTATTTATCTTGAAAATGGTGCAGGAGCACAATCGAGTTTGCGATTGGATAGAAAGCTCATCACTTATGTGAGAACACTCACATAAGCGAACATTGCATGAGTGCTTTTAAGGTGATTTTTGAAATCGCTAGCGCTAAAAAAGAGCTAAATTGCTCTCAGTCTGAACAAGACCTAAATAAAGTTTTTTTGAATTTTAAATTATTATCACTATAGAGCTCTCAAGTAACTTCCATTGATACATAAACAGGGCTTACCAGGTTACCGCAGATCAATACTGCAGCAATTTAGATCAGTGCACTTAGGAAGCACTGCAGAGAACTTAGCTGATTAATTGACAGCTATACACAGAAGTAAGGATGGTAGTAAATGATGCAATGGGATAGCCCATACAAAATGCAGCAATTAGTGGAAAACATTTACCGGTACTCATTTTCTTTTGTCTGCAGAAACCTAGGAGGGAAACCAAAATATTGCAGAATATACCGTAGCCTCCTTCCCCCTCATTGTAGAAGCAGAAAAATGTTGTGGTTGTCCCATTTTGTACCAATTCCCTGGTCAGTTCTCTTGGAGTAATTCCAAGTCAGACTTATGATTGGCACTTGGACGTTGGAATGTGACCAAAGTCCCATGTGACCATGGCCAGTCTTTAAATAGTTGAGCCTCAATAGTTTGCGCACATTCAGCATTTACCCTGCAAAGTAACCAGCATTGTAAGCATGAAATTTTAATTTAATCAATCCATGATGCCTGCCAATCTGATTTCACACATTGATAGAATGCTCAGCGCTGTAATTATCCCTTGTAAGACTTCTCTTC
Organism: Hyperolius riggenbachi; assembly: GCF_040937935.1. Taxonomy (NCBI): domain Eukaryota; kingdom Metazoa; phylum Chordata; class Amphibia; order Anura; family Hyperoliidae; genus Hyperolius; species Hyperolius riggenbachi. Next base: position 101,467,555 of record NC_090648.1, read on the forward strand.
AATCGCTGCTACTGATGGAGGTCACTCAGTAAAAAAACAAAAACAAAGCAGAAGTGATTAGCAAAATCCAGGAAATAAGGAATATGCACCAGAGCTGATGGGAAAGGTTTTAAGAAATGTAGTGGGCTTGAAATTGCCTTTAATGGTCAGGGATGGATTTCAGTAAAATGTCACACTGTACTGGCCATAAACTTGTGAGTTGTGACCTCTACAGTCCCTCACTTGTGGAACCCCTAAGGAGCAATTGCCCAGTTTGACCCTACGGAAGCACTGACCCTGACAGTTACTGTACGTACTGGATCTATTGTTATGCCAAAAATGGATGGGGTTGGTAGAGAGCAGCACATACTTTTTTAAAAACTATTTATAAATTCAGGCATAAGTGATTTTTTGTAAACTTATTTGTATTATTATACTTATCTACAAAAAACAGCAAGTGAAAAAAACTACAAAAATGTAGGTAAGGAAGATAATACATAACTTTAGCCAGCTTAGGGCAATTTATTTGGCTACTCTTTTGTGTGCGGAGAGCTAAAAGGTGCAGTAATATCTCATGGGAAGATAAAAAGGTTTACTGAATATACAGTATACTGTACACCAGAGACATGACATTTTAGTAGAAACAGTAAGATAACAAGTAAAACCTGGCAAATTCACATAAAATCAATTAAAAGAAAGTAGAAATATAAAAAGAGAGGCAAAGGGGAAAAAAATAATTTTATAATAATAAATAGAAAAACAGAAATTAAAATCAACTGACTACAACAAGGTAGGCTTACAGTCCCAAGGTGCAACTGACTTGCAACACTAACTGCTCTTGTAAAATCACAAACATACCCAATGGTGTAGCTAAGGAGCAATGGACCCCAGTACAAGTTTTACATTGAGCTTCCTTAAAGCGGAATAAAACCCAGCATTCCTTCTTTGCTCTAAAAAAATATTTACAGCATATTATATACAACCACAATTTTTTTTTTACTAGACCAGCATTCAAACGGTTACACACAGGGCTAGAAAGTTCAGTGCAGAGAAATGTGGATGCATCTGAAGTGTAGATAATGTTATCTTGTGTTTACTTAATTGTATCAAGTGAGGAATGTGACACATTCTCTGACTGTGCAGAAGCTCCTGGACACAGACACACACTCAAAGCATTTCTGCCTTCAATACATAATGAATAAAGTCAGCTAACAAAGCAAAAAACTGTACTTTTGGGAATGTATAATTTATAAATGAATAATAATATTTATGCACAAATGCAAATATGATAACCGTATGGCAAAAAAGTAGGAAAACATGTTTTTATTGAATATTATGTCAGGGTTTTATACCGCTTTAAGCATTCCATGCATATGGATATGGAGTACCTAAACCTGCCAAGGACAGCCACAGTCTCAGAGAGAAGAGAATAAGAAAAAGACACCGAGAGCCCAATATGGTGTAGTATGCTCAGGACAATAGTGAATAATGTAATGTGAGAAGGTTATACTCACAAACAAGGGTTACCGCTGAGGCAACCACTGTGATTGCAGTTGAGGAGATGAGACCTGTCCTCACTCAGGGTTAAGAAGTCGCTCTCTGTAGATAGAAGAAAGGTAGGGGTGGGTCCCCCTTCCACCAAGGGTGGACACTATAATGACTTTGATGAACAGAGGCACCAGCAGAATAAAAACAAATAATTAAAAGTTTTAAAATATGCTGGGGAGGCAGTGGTGGACTTACCTCCAATAGCAGACTAGACTACTTGTCTGACATAAATAAACACTTTATTAGTACCCCAATAGATGCAACGCGTTTCGCAGGACCAAGCCCGCTTCATCAGGCAATAAAACAGGGGACAAAACAGTAGCTCTCAGGTAGCACATATATAGCGCCTCTGTCGCCATATGTGCTACCTGAGAGCTACTGTTTTGTCCCCTGTTTTATTGCCTGATGAAGCGGGCTTGGTCCTGCGAAACGCGTTGCACCTATTGGGGTACTAATAAAGTGTTTATTTATGTCAGACAAGTAGTCTAGTCTTCTTTCGAAGGTAAGTCCACCACTGCCTCCCCAGCATATTTTAAAACTTTTAATTATTTGCTTTTATTCTTCTGGTGCCTCTGTTCATCAAAGTCACAGTCTCAGAGAGGTGAAAGCAGGGAATGGAACAGTTTGTTGATGATACCACTATTCATAGCACATACAGAGGTAGTCATCATTACCAGCATAACACCAACAAGGAGCTAACCCAGTGGTTGGAGGAGGACTCTGGTGGTCTCCTCTGGCCCAGGATCCCAGAAGCAGCCACAACATCTGCTTTCCCTACTGCTATGCCAAATAGTCCCATTTGTCAAGGTGCTGATGAACTAGATTAGTGATGATCGTAATCAACAAATTACGATTTCGCTAAATTTTGTGTAAATTTTCGCAATTACCTACCCTTATACGTAATTACAATTTGCAAATTCAATTGATTTCGCGTAATTTCTGGCCGACTTTAGCAGTGAATAGCAAAGCCCCAATACATGCTATTGACACCAAAAGGAGAATCGTGGCTACAAGTCAAAAAAATTATTTTGCAAAAAGACCTTATAGTGTTTGAGAAACTAGATGTTTAAAAAGGCAAGTAAAAAATGGTTTTTAAACTTAGAAAAAAATGACAGTTTAAAAACCATTTTTCTTTGCATTTTTAAAATCGAGTTTTTCAAAAACTACAAGGTCTTTTTGAAAAATTATTTTTGTGACTTATACCCACTGTTCTGCTTAACATAGGTAGCAATGTTGGTAGCAAAAGCATGTATGGGGGCTTTGCTATTAACCTCTAAAGTCGACACAAACAATTATGCAAAATTTTGAAATGCTACTTTTACATATGAAATTAATTACAATTTTCTCTGAAATTTCACATTACGATTACGATGCGTAATTGCGCATTTCGACGCAAACCCACCACTGAACTAGATAGGAATATCTTCATCAAGTCCTTGGACCCTGCATTTGTCATCAGGTCCTTGGACCCTGTCTTGTCTTTACATTGGACCCTGCATTGTTCATCATTACATTAGACCTGTCTTGTTCATAAGTATCTTGACAATGGGATGCTTTGCGGTCCCGAAACAATTGTTGGTCTACTACTATTGTGCATTTGATGGAATAAAGCACATGGGACTTTCTATAAACTGGTGTGCTGACTGCAAATTACTACTATTTGACTGCAAATAGGTTACTACATTCAGCAGTCAAGCCCTTTGGATAGATGTACAGTTGGCATATTCAGACTTTCTATAGTTACACCACTGACTATACAAGTTTCTATCTCTTTAAAGCTTCAAAATTATTTCACTCTCCACAATTCTTCCTGATCTGAACTCCACAAGTACTAGACCCACAAAGAGAAAATAATTATTTTGCATTGCCTTGTATAGCTGAAGGATTATTGAATGACTCTGGGCGCTCATATAGCCTGCAAGTCAGTCACCTGGCATGGTATGTCTGTGTATATGTATAGTACAACAGCCCATAGGAATCCATTAGGTGTACACACCTAAAGGGCACCCAGAAACATGGGTGAAAGAAACAGCCTCTAGTAGCATATCAGTGTTTTTATAGATATTTTACTTATTTGCAGTGCTAATTCTGACAGTAGAATATCAGTAAATATTGCCAACATTTTCCTACAGCTAAAACTAAGTTTATTCCCACACAGAGTCCACCCTCTACTGATGCCTAACCCTAGCCCCTCCAATACCTAACCCTACCTCCCGCCCCCGATGCCTAACCCTAAATACCCACCCTCGCTGCCATTGCCTAGTCCTAACAACCCCCCTGATGTTTAATGCACGAGTAATTCCGGGGATTGCCAGACCCCAAATTACTTCTCCCTCTGAGTTACGACGACTCAAAGGGGGGAAGAATAGTATTTAACATACCCCTAAATTCGTGCAGCTCACCCTGCACCAAAAAGCCCCGCCATCGAAATGACATGTACACCTGCCACAAACCCACCAATATATGTGCTACATAAAAACGAAAAATATCGTGCACCGCAGATGTTCTCCCACTGCTACATGCGCCCATAGTCATTTTGGCTACAGGGGGAAATTTGGGTGCCCAAGAAACCCAATGAATTAACCCCAGTGCCCATTATAGCAGAAACTACTATGGATGCCCATGGTGGCGCCCAAACTTCTGCAGCGCTTCCAGAGCACAAATTTCCTGATTCCATCCATTATATTTTATTGTCCTGTCTGTTTATCTGGCCATGCAGGAAATTTTCTCTCACTGAATGGTGTGGCTATTTCTTGCTGGAACCATAACCTACTGGGACCCGATGTGCCGGCCCTTCCTAGCAGGTGTACAGATGTACAGATGTAGGGTCTGATGTAGGGGCAATCATGAAGGGTCCACAGAGATTTCCTGTTAGAATGGTTCCCTGTACAATAATGAGAGCAGCCAGTCCTTACAAGTGCCTGGTAGCTATTCCCGGCACAGCCCTCTTGTCCCAAGTGGTGCTTAGAGAAGTCACAGTGCTTGCAAATATCAAGCTGTAGAGTCCCTGCACTTTGAACAGTACAGTCATGCTTGAGTTAATACCACTGCTGGCTTATCTAATAAGAAGAAAGAATGGGCAAAAAGCTCATTAACCCAGATAGGAATAACTATAGAGCAGCACACACATAAGTACTGCATAGGGAAAAATATAAATAGCAGTATGGAAATGAGTGTCTGCTGACAGACTAGACACCCAATCAAATAGCTGAATAAAAGCCATAGCTCAAAATTCAGAAGTGTGGAGACAAATGAGCAGTATTCCACCTAAATAGCAATTTGGAAAATATATTTAATGTGGATAGTTTATCGATTAAAGAACAACTGTAGTGAGAAAAATATGGAAGCTGCCGTATTTATTTCCTTTCAACCACTTGAGGACCGCAGTGTTAAACCCCCCTAAAGACCAGGCCTTTTTATTGTTAATTGGCCACTGCAGCTTTAAGGCCAAGCTGCAGGGCCGCACAACACAGCACACAAGTGATTCCCCCCTTTTATCCCCAACAACAGAGCTCTCTTGTGTTGATTTTTTTTTTTAATTAAATATTTATGTTAGTGTTTTTTTGGTTTTTTTTTCAACTATACCTCGTTTTTTTGTTTGTTTTGTAAACCCCTCCCCAGGGCAGTTTCTAGGCTAAATTTCACCCAGGGCGAGGGTGTAAAAATCGTCACCCCCTCCCCCCCACACACACACGTGGAGCCAGGTATAGGTGCCCACAGTATAGATTAGCTACCAGTATGTGTTAATTAGCTAGGTGCCTGCAGTATAGGTTAGATAGGTAGATGCCCCCAGTATAGGTTAGATAGGTAGCTGTCTGCTGCATAGGTAAGGTAGGTAAGTGACTGCAGTATAGGTTAGATAGGTAGGTGCCAGTATAGGTTAGATAGGTAGGTGACTGCAGTATAATTTAGATAGGTAGGTGACTGCAGTATAGTTTAGGTAGGTAAGTGACTGCAGTATAGGTTAGATAGGTACGTGACTGCAGTATAGGTTAGGTAGGTAAGTGACTGCTGTACAGGTTAGATAGGTAGGTGACTGCAGTACAGCTTAGATAGGTAGGTGCCAGTATAGGTTAGGTAGGTGACTGCAGTATAGGTTAGGTAGGTAAGTGATTGCAGTATAGCTTAGATAAGTAGGTGCCTGCTGTATAGGTTAGGTAGGTAAGTGACTGCAGTATAGGTTAGGTAGGTAAGTGACTGCTGTATAGGTTAGGTAGGTAAGTGATTGCAGTATAGTTTATTAGGAAGGTGACTGCAGTATAGCTTAGATAGGTAGGTGCCAGTATAGGTTAGATAGGTAGGTGCCTGCAGTATAGATTAGGTAGGTAGGTAGGTGCTGCAGTATAGGTTAGGTAGGTAGGTAGGTGCTGCAGTATAGGTTAGGTAGGTAGGTAGGTGCTGCAGTATAGATTAGGTAGGTAGGTAGGTAGGTGCTGCAGTATAGATTAGGTAGGTAGGTAGGTAGGTGCTGCAGTATAGATTAGGTAGGTAGGTGCTGCAGTATAGATTAGGTAGGTGCTGCAGTATAGATTAGGTAGGTAGGTGCTGCAGTATAGATTAGGTAGGTAGGTAGGTGCTGCAGTATAGATTAGGTAGGTAGGTGCTGCAGTATAGAATAGGTAGGTGCTGCAGTATAGATTAGGTAGGTAGGTAGGTGCTGCAGTATAGGTTAGGTAGGTAGGTAGGTGCTGCAGTATAGGTTAGGTAGGTAGGTAGGTGCTGCAGTATAGGTTAGGTAGGTAGGTGCTGCAGTATAGATTAGGTAGGTAGGTAGGTGCTGCAGTATAGATTAGGTAGGTGCTGCAGTATAGATTAGGTAGGTAGGTGCTGCAGTATAGATTAGGTAGGTAGGTGCTGCAGTATAGATTAGGTAGGTGCTGCAGTATAGATTAGGTAGGTAGGTGCTGCAGTATATCTTAGATATGTAGGTGCTGCAGTATAGGTTAGGTAGGTAGGTAGGTGCTGCAGTATAGATTAGGTAGGTAGGTAGGTGCTGCAGTATAGATTAGGTAGGTAGGTAGGTGTTGCAGTATAGATTAGGTAGGTAGGAGCTGCAGTATAGATTAGGTAGGTAGGAAGGTGCTGCAGTATAGATTAGGTAGGTAGGTAGGTGCTGCAGTATAGATTAGGTAGGTAGGTAGGTGCTGCAGTATAGATTAGGTAGGTAGGTGCTGCAGTATAGATTAGGTAGGTAGGACGGTGCTGCAGTATAGATTAGGTAGGTAGGTAGGTAGGTGCGGCAGTATAGATTAGGTAGGTAGGTAGGTAGGTGCTGCAGTATAGCTTAGATAGGTAGGTGCTGCAGTGGTGGTGGGAGCGGGCATAATAGTATTAACTCACCTTTCTTCAGCAGAATAGCCGATCTCACGCTGCTTCAATGTACTTCCTTTCCCGACATCTGTCTCAGTAACAGCACCTACTGTGTTGACATACGGAACATCATCACAGGGGGCGCTGTTACTGAGATAGATTCCGGGAAAGGAAGTACATTGAAGCAGCGTGGGATCGGCTGAACGAAGGGGAGTTATTATTATTATATCCGCTCCCACTACCTCTGCGCCCAGCTCCTGCCGCATCAATCCAGGGCCCCGGGCAGTTGCACGTATCGCACGCCCATAGAAACGGGGCTGCCCCCCCCTCCCCACCAGCCAGCCAATCCTACGATCGGCTGTCATAGGCTTCTGCCTATGAGAGCCGATCGCTCTCTTGTCCCCTAAGGGACAAGAGATCGCAGTGCTGTACTAACAGAAAAGACGGTGTCTAACAGTCTTCCAAACGGCAATCGCCGATCGGAGACTGAAGGCGGGCTGGAGCTCCGCCCCCTGAGCAGGAGATGCGTGCGCAGCCCATGTGTGATCGCCTGCAAAATGCAGCCCCAGGACTTGACGCCAATCGGCGTTAGGAGGTCGTGGGGCTGCTGCCGCGACCACGCCCATTGGCATGGGGCAGTCTTTAAGTAGTTAAACAATATAATTTACTTGGCAGCCCTTCTGATCTGCTGCATGCTTGTTCAGAGTCTATGGCTTAGGCTGCTTACACACCAAGACGTTACAGGCGCACGTTAGTGCGCCTGTAACGCTCCCCCAACGCACAGCAATGTAACACAAGTGGGCTGTTCACACAGCCCACGTTGCGTTACATGTAACGCTGCACGTTCTGTGCAAAGTGCAGCATGCTACACCGTTGGAGCGGCTATAGCCGCGTTAGACTGTTTGCACATGCGCAGTGGGGGGCGGAGAGGAGGCGGGGAGAGCCAGCTACAGTAGCCGCGCACATGGCTACTTAATATTCACTGCACTGGCGGGCGCTGATTGGCCGGCGGGACCACGTGATGCGGAGTGTCTCGCTCCGCATCACGTGGTCCCGCTGGCCAATCAGCGCCACTCTGGGAGACATTATAGGACTCGAGCCGCCTAACGCGGCTCACTCTACCGTCGGCTCTTGCAGCACCATACGTTGTGTTAGGTGCACGTTATGCGACCTTAACGTGCCACCTAATGCAACGTCTTGGTGTGCAAGAAGCCTAAAAGTATTACAGGCAGAGGATCTGGTATTGCTTAAAAGGAAATAAACATGGCAGCCTCCTTATCTCTCGTTACAGTTGTCCTTTAAGGGAATACAGTACATTTTCTTAGGTGAATAGGTACATTGTTTCCATCCTTAATTGTGTATTGTCTATCTGCCCAAGCTCATGACTGATATGCATTAACCAAGGGAAGGAATTTAGCCAACAAATTAGTCTAGCTGCTGGTTAATTAAAGGGGCACTATGGCGAAAAATTTTAAAATATAAAATATGTGCAAACATATACAAATAAGTATGTTTTTTCCAGAGTAAAATGAGCCATAAATTACCTTTCTCGTATGTTGCTGTCATTTACAGTAGATAGTAGAAATCCGACAGAAGCGACAGGTTTTGGACTAGTCCATCTCTTCATAGAGGATTCTCAGGGATTTATTTATTTTCAAAAGCACTTAGTGAATGACAGTTGCTCTGTCCAACTGCCACAAAACTGCGTAGCGAGCAGATAAGCTGGCCAGCATCATTTTTTAAATCCTTTTTAGGGAATATCTTTATAAAGAATAAAAGCCTTGCTGAGAATCCCCTATGAAGAGATGGACTAGTCCAAAACCTGTCGCTTCTGTCACATTTCTACTACCTACTGTAAGTTACAGCAACATAGGAGAAAAGTAATTTATGGCTCATTTTACTCTGGAAAAAACATACTTTTTCATTGTATATGTTTGCACATATTTTAAATTGTACAATTTTTCACCATAGTGCCCCTTTAATTAACCAGGTTCTGGGTAACTGAAACACAGTCGTTGGCATTGATTAGCTCAGTTTCTTTCCCTTTCTGCATTAGTGGAATATTACATCTTAAGATCATTTTTTTCTCATCACTAGCACTAGGATATTTATTAAATAGAATAAAAACAGTCAGTTTACCTTTTTAACACCAGAATTTCTGGGCAAGGTAATCATTAAAATGTAAAGTTTAAATTCTGTTTAAATGCATGGAGCCACAGACATTACACACAAGACTGCGCTCTTGTTGATTACAAGCCCTGCCCACTAATTTCCCAAGCCGTCAATCGCAGCTGGTGAGAGGGCAGGAATATTGACATGTTCTCTCATTGGAAAGTCAGGACATACATGCTATGATTATGTGTGATGGACTAGGACAATATATTGATTTAATTTATGTTTGCTTGAATCTGCACTAGCACTTTTCCTTCACCCCTGACGAAGCCCCCCTATTAGGGAGCGAAACATGTCAGGTTATTGTTTCTTACTGGGTCGTTAAAGTGGATAGTAGGAGAAGAAGCAAAAAAACTGTGATTTGTATTTGGCTAGTCATTACTGAGGACACGTTCTTATCTGTGTTTGTTTAGTTTTGTGGTTAGTCACTAATATAGGTCATTTATTTACGCCTCTTAGAGGAGTGTTTTATATTGTATTTAATAAAAATTGTTTTAATTGATATAGATGCCTTACTTCAGGGCTGTATCCGCACCTCTCAAGTCATGCCATTTTCATTGTGTATATAAGTTATATTTGTAGTGTGTTTTTTAAATCAGAACCGTCACAATATAAGTACACTTATCCTTTAAAATGGTGTGAAACTCTGACATAACATTCTATAAAAATGTGTTTTCGTCTTTTCATTACTCATACAGTTATCATATTTGCTTTTGTGCACAAGCAATATTGTCTGTCTACAAATTATAAGTTTCCAAAGTGTAGTTTATCTTGCCCTGAAAGCTGCCATTGCATTTTATTCCAGGTGCTTTTTATTATATATTAAAAACTTCTAGTGGCCTGTTCTGAACTGTGTGTGCCTGCCTGAAGCAGAGACAGCTTCTCAGAGAGTGTTTTCAGTTGTTACACACAAATGTAACAAGATTGGAATGTAAACAAAGATACTGTTATCTCCAGTCTGGATGCGGATTTGAAGCTGAATAGCCTTTCCATAGCAGGACAAAGTTCTGTGTTTAACCATTTCAATGATGTTCAACTACAATTTTTTTCTGGGATAGTAGTTTTAAAGCTGTAAGGAATATTTTAGAGCAAAGTAGAAATGCTGAGTTTCAGACCACTTTAAAGATAACTTTTAGAAAAACATAAAATTCATCATTTAAACCATTTATCCATTTAATTAGTCACCCTCTAGTAAGTCACGACTTCCCTCTCCCACAGGCATTCTAGCTGCTGTTATAAATGAGGCTATCCTGACCACTTGCGAGTTTCCATAGATTAATCATATTTCAGCTATGTCTCAACTTCCCCCCTCCCCAACTGACATCTGCCTAGTCTTGGTACTGTCTGGCACAATTATCAGTGGTCAGGAGGGATGTGATGGGAGGGGCACTTACAGATACTGTTTCCTTTGTGTTACAGAATGTATGGAGAAGCATGTGATCAGTTGAAAGACCTGTAATGCTGGGTACACACGACACGATGAGATTTCCCGTTCGATTTGCGGATCGATTCGATTATTTCAAACATGTTCGATTGGATTTCGATCGTTTTTTTCATGATAGGAATGCAAAATCGACGGGAAAAACGATCGAAATCCAATCGAACATGTTTGAAATAATCGAATCGATCCGCAAATCGAACGGGAAATCTCATCGTGTGTAACTAGCATTAGGATGGATTATTTTTGCCCATTGTCATGGTAATCAGAGCTTAATCTGACAGTTAATCCAACTGTCCATGATTCCCCGCCCTTTATATTTTTTGTATGGAAAGTTCGTAAGGTCATAGCCTATTTTTGTTAGTTTTTAGGCACTCATAAACATATACAGAAATATTGTTGTTTGTCAAAATAAGTCTATAGAGGGCACAAATTAGTACTTGACCAGATGCACTTGACTGGCCCAAACTCACTGAACCCTGTGTATAATTGTTATTAGGGGTGTGTAGCCTCCTGATGGAAATCCAAAAGAATTGCAAGAACTAGTCACAGGTGAATATGGCCATTTTCCTTTCTCCCAAATGTTCACGAGAAAGTTACATTTTTTGCACAAACCAAAATGTTCACGAAAATACATGGCCATGGGAAAATACATTTTTGCATTAATAAAAATATGCACCAAAAATATGGGTATGGGAAAAAACATTTTCACCAACTGCATTTGAGACAATGCAGTTGAAAAAAGTGATTTTTACACAAATTCAAATATTTATGAAAAAAAATAGACGCAAAAACACATTTTCGCAAAATGCATTGGCATAAGTAAACACCTTTTATTTATTTATTTATTGTATTTATAAAGCGCCAACATATTACGCAGCGCTGTACATTAATTTAGGTTACAGACAATATTTAGGGGTGACAAACAGCAATAAGACAATACAGGAATACAAGAAGGACCAGATCACACAGCACAGTATGAGTACAAGGGAATGCTTAGTCAGTCACTGGAGGGGAGCATGGAGATTAGGCAAGTTAGGTTCACTCACATGCATAGCATGGGTGTACAGTAGTAAAGAAGAAAGATGCGGTCCGCAACAAGTCTCTCCACAGTGTTGTAGTTTATTTAGGACGTATCCTCACAGCAATTAAAAAAAGTACAAGGCTGACATGTTTCGGGCCATACAGCCCTTAATCATAGCACATGGGTGTACAGTAATGGAGGTGCATGATCAGGTAGGACACAAAAGGAGGAGGACCCTGCCCAAAGGCTTACAATCTAAAGGGAGAGGTAGGGACACGAGAGGTAGGAGACCAGAGTTCAGCTGTGGGTTTAAAGCACTTGTGAGGGGTAGTAGGCCAGAGTGAAAAGGTGAGTTTTGAGGGCTTTCTTTAGGATGTTGAAGGAGGGGGCTGCCCTAATGGGTGGAGGTAGGGAGTTCCATAATGTTGGAGCAGCTCTTGAGAAGTCCTGGAGGCGTGCATGGGACTGGGTGATGCGGGGGATGGTCAGGCGAAGTTCATTGGAAGAGCGGAGTGAGCGGCTAGGTGTGCACCTCTGAGTAAGATCGGAAATGTAGGTTGGACAAGTTTTGTGGACAGATTTGTAGGTCAGACACAGTATCTTGAATCTGATTCTGGACTGGATAGGAAGCGAGTGGAGGGATTCAAGGAGGGGATCCGCCATGGTGGAGCGATGGGAGCAGTGGATAATTCTGGCTGCCAAAGTTCTTGTGAAAATTATATTCAATCAAAAAATTGGAGTAAGGTGAAAATGTAATTTTCAGAGCAAAAATGTAAATTTCGAAGTGAAAATAATGTTGCAGAAAATTGGAGCTCATCCTTAGCAATAAACAATACAGACCAAATATAAAACAATTACAACTTAATTAGCACATTAATACCTCCTGCCAAATCAATGGCCTCAATTCACTAAGCTTATCTCCTGTCTTTAATAATGTTTCTACAGCTATCACCATGGTGATGAGGCATGTTGTATTCAGGAAACATTTTACCTCAGGCAAACCTAAAGTTAACTCTTCAGTCCTTAAGTTAACTCTTCAGTCCTTAAAATAACTCCAGAAGTCTAACTTTAACTGTGTGTGAAAATAACTACAGAGGAGGTAACTTAACTACAGAGGAGGTAACTTAACTACAGAGGAGGTAACTTAGGAGATGAAGAGATAAGATAACTCTCTCACTGTGTGGTGGCAAGTTATCTCTTGCCTTATTATCTCCAGCATAACCTTAGTGAATTGAGGCCATTGTTTTGCTTTCAGGCATGCTTTGCAAACAGTAGGTGTTAACATTACCATTCAGACCTTTCTTAACTGAATCAGAGCTGAATAAAAGAAATAGTTTTCTACATACCCGGGGCTTCCTCCAGCCCCATCTGCTCGGAATGCTCCCACGCCGCCATCCTCCACTGTCTGCAGCTCCGGCACCGGGTCCTGTCACTTCTGTCAGTAGCAGCTACAGTTTGACGTAAAAGAAGTGCGCTCTTTGCGTATCTCTCCAGCAGCCGCTGGAGAGATACATAGAGGGCGCACTTCTCCTGCGTAGACTGGCCCCAACTGGCTGAAGTGACAGGACCTGGTACCGGAGCTGTAGACAGCGGAGGACGGCGGTGTGGAAGTGATCCGAGTGGATGGAGCTGGAGGAAGCCCCAGGTATGTAGAAAACGTTTTCTTTTATTCAGTTCTGGCATACTTTAAGTACCAGAAGTCTCTGGCCCTTTAGGGACCAGAGACTTTCTGGTACAAAAAAGGGTCTCACCAACGTCACGCCGCACAAAGCCACCTCTCTTGCCATTCGCACCGTTCTGTCGTCATGGCAGCCCACTCGCTCTGCTGGCGCTACAACAGCAGAGCTCTGTGAGGCGGTCACAAGCAGATTTCATCGACTCCTGACCTTGTAATCACTGTGAGCTAATCACAGTGATCAAAGGGTCAGGAGCCAATGAATTTGGCTCCTGACTGGCTCACAGAGCTCTGCTGTCATACTGAAAGCAGAGCGAGTGGGCTGTAGTGACAGGAAAGCGGTGATATTGGCGGTAACATGTGGTTTGGTAACTGAAAACTATGCCCTGGCAGGGATAATAGGTCCCAAACAGGGTGTAGATTTCAATTACCATGGTCCGGAAGCAGTTAATGAAACTAACAGTTGTGTATAAGAATTCCATAAAGCAGTGTCCTAAGGATAGCTCTGCAGGTATATACCTATGCATCTGCCTAATTTGCCTATATCTAAAAACAGCCGAGTCCAGACATTATTTAACGTTCCCAATTACCTTCCCAGTTGTAACGCTCAGCCAACGACATCAGCAAGTTACCCACAGACAGGAGGTAGCCAAACAATCCAAACAAACATGGCCAGATGTCAAGAGTGCTATTTCCTGTCCAAGGCCAACTTGGATCCAGTTTTTCTTAATTGGCTGCCCACCTTAATCTATTACCTTCTGGAATGAAGACCCTGCACTTTGCTATATTTACCTCTCTGTCAGCTCTGCAGAGACATTGCCAACCATGGCAATTTAACCCTTTCCCTGCTCTTTGCAGAGCCTTTTGTACTGCTCACTTCAGCAGGCGTCAGACTTCCTGTTGCCAAGGAGACTGAGAGTCTGCTGCTTGGAACTCGGTGTACAGTGTGTGTATTTTTACTGTGGCCTTTGTGATTGACAAACTATTCCATTGTATTCGTTCACAGGATATCATTATTATATCATTTAAATGCTTGCTTTTCTGTGCTATTACCAATTCAGTGTCACGTGTAACGGTTACATGTGGATTTGTGTTATTTCCCCCCCTCCCCTTTTATCATTATGATTGCAGTATAACTTGTTACAGTATAGCATCCTATATCATTTTATTTAGAATATAATATACATAATACAGCAAAGTCTACATTAAAGAGGAACTCCAGCCTAAACAAACACACTGTCATTAAGTTACTTTAGTTATGTTAATTAAAATAGATAGGTAATATATTCTCTTACCCACCCTGTTTTAAAAGAATAGGCAAATGTTTGATTTCATGATGGCAGCCATCTTTTTGGTTGAAAGGAGGTGACAGGGAGCATGAGACACAGTTCCAACTGTCCTGTGTGCTGATCACCCTTCCCAGTTGCTAGGCAACGTGAATAACAACATAGGAAATCCCATCATGCTTTACACAGCATCAGGGAAAAACCGCCCGGCAGTTTTCTTTGATGGGTGGAGCTTAGCTAAAAATGCAGCTAAAATGATGCTTTGGTAAGAAAGTTCTGATGCTGTGAAACTGTTAAAGAAACACCAAGCCTTTCCAGTTCTGCTGAGTACATTTTCAGTCTGGAGGTTCACTTTAACCAGAAGTCTCAACTAACCGACATGCGTGAGGGGATAATGGGACAGTGCTTTTGGGGGTTGGCAGGGCACAAAATACTTACTGAGCCTCTGGGCACCATCTTCTACCTTTCCTGTAGCTCCTAGAGGCTTAACGGCGTCATGCACGGCTCCAAGCCTGTCACGTGACTCGATGTGGGTCAGGTCACATGCCAGAAGCTGTACACGGAGGACGCCGGAAAGCCAGTAGAAGCTACTGGATGGGTAGATGACACTGCCAGGAGGACGCCTAAATATTTTATGCTGCAAGGGGGAGGGGCAGGGCCGGATTTACAGGCGCCTGATGATGGTAAGGAGGCTCACTGCCCTCCCCATGCGCCTCCCTTCCTCCTTCCCTATGCAGAAGTTAATGAGAGGTTACACATCTGGCTCTCAGCATTCCACTGACAAGATCTCCCTTCAATAGGAGTTACCACTAGCTACTTAATACTGAGGGTACCTCTGGCTACCTAATACTAATGGACACCTGTAGCTATGATGGGCAAGGGAAGTAAGGGAGGAATGACAGCTGGGCCAGCCAGCACACTTGCGATGCAGATTGGATGGGGGTTGTAGGTGCATGGAGGGCAATCTAGGGTGCCAGGACATCTGTGTCTATAGGCTCCTGTAATGTAAATCTGGGTCTGGGGAGGGGGTTAGGTTTGTGCTTTTTTTAGCCGGTATCCGGCACCAAGTGATCCCCACAGTGCTGGATACCTGGGGTCTTGCTGTAAATATGTTCCCACTTCCCATAAAATTCATTGATATATGGATCTGCATGATAAAGGTGCTTTTTAGCTCCTAAACATCTGTTATCCAATCCAAACGATTGGGCCACCAAGCTCTTCACCAGTGTGTCAATTATATGTGGGTGCAATGTCTAGAAGATGAGGGGCATCACCATTCAGAACATAATGATAGCATGCGGGGCTGTGGGGGCCCACTCTTCCCCCCCTTTCCACCTACATGCAGTAGCGCAGCAGAGCGATGTGTAAATATATTTACCTGGTCTTGTCGTAGCTCCTCCTCCTTGCACTATGCTGCCCCCTCTGGCTTCTGATTACATGACAGGCATCAAGAGTCGTGCATACAGCAGAGCTGGTGAGTCCTGGGACTTGGGGGGAGAAGAGGAGTCCCAGCAGAACTAGAGGATTCAAGTGTGTGTGTGTGTGTGTGTGTGTGTGGGGGGGGGGGGGAAGAATGGGGGGTGCGCTCTGCGCTGTGCTACAGGGGGCCCATGATTATCTGCTTGCAGGGGAGTCCGGGGGGCGGGGCTTTGTTATACTCCTGAAAGCAATAGCCAGAATTCCTTTTATTTGGTCAAATTCAACATTTCAGGGACATACTGGACTCCTTTCACAAGGAAAATA
Organism: Hyperolius riggenbachi; assembly: GCF_040937935.1. NCBI lineage: Eukaryota > Metazoa > Chordata > Amphibia > Anura > Hyperoliidae > Hyperolius > Hyperolius riggenbachi. Next base: position 101,483,730 of record NC_090648.1, read on the forward strand.
ATACCAGATAATAGCTGGGCCATAGCTGAGAGCTCCGTCACCCACAAGTGATGTCCCCAGTGTGCCTCCTGCTGCAGATTAATGCAATGGGTTTGAACAAATAAAAGAGGATTGCTGGCTATTGCTATTATTTTATTGCTGTCTGTATCTCCACCAGGGAGAGATTGCTTCACATCTCACTGCATCCAGTGCTAATAATGCACTCACATACAGAGTTTTGTGGGATAGGCTCAGAAGGCATAGCACAGATCATCACAGTGCTGAATTTTCAAGTCAGCCACTTGTAGGCACAGGTGCTCTGGTTCCCTAAACCCTGCCCCTTGACACAGACCACACCCCCAAGTATTACATAACCCCCTTGGTATAGGCTGCAGACATGCCCCCTCCCCCTAGTGTGGAAAGCCATATGTGCCCCCAGTATTAGCGAGGCCCCCAGCTTAGGTAGTAGATGCTCTTCCCCCCAGTATAGACAGATGTGCCCCTGTCACGATCGCTTCTGCAGCGTGTACTGATGGCTGCAGTTGTATTGCAGCCCAAGCAGTTCTGATTTCATTACATGCATTTGCTTGCATAGTTTGGTTTGCACTCAAACTAGTTGCTGATTCCATCTGCAGTTGCTCTGCAGTTCTGGCCAGCTCAGGATTGAATGATTACCATTCACCTGTGTGGGAATCTGCATGTCTGCTCCCATTGGATGACCTCAGTATAAATATCTGCTTCCTGCAGGGCTCCACGCTATCATAGCTTCAGCATAGCCTGTCTTGCTGCTGCTCTGGCCCCAGACCGTGTTCATAGTTCTAGTGTTAATTCATGTGTACTGTACTGATCTCCTGCGTAGGAGTCAGTGAGTCCTTCTAGTCCTGCTCCTGTTTATCTGTATTTGTTACTTTTCTTGTCTTGCATCATATATTGGTTCATCGTCGATATATACGCATACTAGCACATTTTTTATTTTCCTTGTAATTGTGTTACGTTAATACAACAGTGTCGATGATATATACGTACTCGAACTGTTTATATCCTGTGTTCAGTCAGTTAGTATCCTGCACGTGTCGGTAGGTTGTGCTTAGCGTGATCACCGGTGCTTAGTCAGTTCAGTCCTGTTTCTGTTGCCTTGCGTGGATTGCGCTCACTTCTGCGTAGAAGTAGCGAATCCTTCCTAGTCCTGTTCCTGTTACCTTGCGTGGATTGCGCTCACTTCTGCGTAGAAGTAGCGAATCCTTCCTAGTCCTGTTCCTTGTATTGCTCCAGTTCCTAGCTAGTGTTCCTTGCTTATGTTATATATCGGTTCATCACCGATGTATACATATTTTAGTCAGTCGTTTGTAGTTTCATTGATAGCTGTAATTATAATACGCTAGGAATGAATTATTCAGTTCTTTCCAATGAAACTCAGGTCACAGAATCATTATGCTGTCCAGCAGGTGCTTCCATGGTTCTGCCCTGCAATATGGACTGTTTAGTGATCCTGTCCAGTGAAGCTGAAATTACAGAGTCTTATGCTTCACTCAGTATTGTAGATGCTTCAAGATCTCGAGCAGAAGACTCAGAGGCCATGCTTACTTCAATTGGTGTTGCAGTAATATTCACTTGTTTAGCAGCTGTTTTGGAATTACAGTCTGCTCTAGTAAAACTTGATGAATCCCTGCCTAGTGAAGCAGAAGCCATTGAAGCATTGTCCTTGTCAGCAAGCGTTTTAGATACCTTGCCCTGTACACAGTCTGATTTTGCTAATGATGTTGAGTCCCTCTCTGATATTACAGTAGCCAGGGAACTTCAGCCTTGTCCTCTTAATGTTTCAGAAGTCTTGCCCTGTAACATGGATAATTCTGGCTCTCTGGAAAAAATAGATATTTCAGAATTTCAGTCCGGTTTAATGAATGTTCCTGAAATCCAGCCCTGTATCCTGGAAAATTCTGGTTTTCTGGCCGGTGTGGCAGAAGTTCCAGAGTTCCCTTCCTGTCCAGTGAGTTCCTCAGTTTTGCCTAGTTCAGTGGGGGTTGTTGCAATACTGACTTGTTTTGCAGCCCTTCATGAGTTCCAATCCAGTGTATTAGATGGGTCTCTGTCCAGTCCAGAAGAAACTATGGAAACCCTTGCCTAGTTCGGTGCATACATCAGATTTGTCCTGTCTGGTAAATGCCCCTGAACATGATTCGTTAACAAACCTGCTAGAATCAGCGACATCTAAGTCTGATCCTGCATTCTTTAGTGAGAATCCAGTAACTGTGAAGTCTAGTCATGATGATTTTTTTTTTGCCCAGTCCTGGTTTCTGTCCTATCTTGACTCACTCTAAGGTCCGCAGTTCCTTGACATGCCCAGAAGTTTCTCTTGTGCCAGTGTGCCCAGATGTGCTGCGTGTGCCAGAATGCCCAAGTGTGTCTAACGTGTTAGCGTGCTCAGATGCTTCCCTAGTGGAGACATATTCTGATTTTGCCAGTCTGCCTGCATGCCCAGAGATGGTTCTGGTCCCTGAAAGCCCTGATCTTGATGTTTGTCCTTGTAACCCTGACTCTGGAATTGCCCTGGGTTCCATAGGGGTTCTTGATAGTTCTCCATTTGAGCCTAAGGGGCGTTCTAACCTTTTGGGATCTCTATGGAACTTCAAAGTGTTCTGAGAGATCTCTGAGGAAACTTGTCCTGGTGCCTTGGACTGGTTCTGTGGGTATTGTGTTGGTAAAGACAGTTCCGGTGGGCATTGCAAAGGCTTTGGCATTTTTGGACATTCCCTGGAGGGCAGTGGGTATCGCTCAAAGAGTTTCGGGTGGCTTTTTTCTGGAAATCGCGGTTCTGATGGGCATCACACTGAGGCTTGTAGTACTGATGGGCATGGTTCTGTAGGTTCTGGTTCTGATGGGTCCAGTCTTGTGGTGATTGATTCTGGAATTTGGTCTTGTCGGGCTGTCCCGGCCATCATGAATTATCAGTCAGATTGTTTTACTGGGAATGTCAGTTTTGAAAGGCGTCCGGAGGCTGCCTTTAAGAAGGGGGGGGGGGGGGTACTGTCACGATCGCTTCTGCAGCGTGTACTGCTGGCTGCAGTTGTATTGCAGCCCAAGCAGTTCTGATTTCATTACATGCATTTGCTTGCATAGTTTGGTTTGCACTCAAACTAGTTGCTGATTCCATCTGCAGTTGCTCTGCAGTTCTGGCCAGCTCAGGATTGAATGATTACCATTCACCTGTGTGGGAATCTGCATGTCTGCTCCCATTGGATGACCTCAGCATAAAGATCTGCTTCCTGCAGGGCTCCACGGGCTATCATAGCTTCAGCATAAGCCTGTCTTGCTGCTGCTCTGGCCCCAGACCGTGTTCATAGTTCTAGTGTTAATTCATGTGGACTGTACTGATCTCCTGCGTAGGAGTCAGTGAGTCCTTCTAGTCCTGCTCCTGTTTATCTGTATTTGTTACTTTGCTTGTCTTGCATCATATATTGGTTCATCGCCGATATATACGCATACTAGCACGTTTGTTATTTTCCTTGTATTTGTGTTACATTAATACATCAGTGTCACTGATATATACGTACTCGAACTGTTTATATCCTGTGTTCAGTCAGTCAGTATACAGCACGTTCCGGTAGGTTGCGCTTAGCATGATCACCCGTGCTTAGTCAGTTCAGTCCTGTTCCTGTTGCCTTGCGTGGATTGCGCTCACTTCTGTGTAGAAGTAGCGAATCCTTCCTAGTCCTGTTCCTGTTACCTTGCGTGGATTGTGCTCACTCACTTCTGCGTAGAAGTAGCGAATCCTTCCTAGTCCTGTTCCTGTTACCTTGCGTGGATTGCGCTCACTTCTGCGTAGAAGTAGCGAATCCTTCCTAGTCCTGTTCCTTGTATTGCTGCAGTTCCTAGCTAGTGTTCCTTGCTTATTTATTTATTGTATTTATAAAGCGCCAACATATTACGCAGCGCTGGACAATAAATAGGGATACATACAATATTTAGGGGTGACATACAGCAAAATGACAATACCTGAATACAAGAAAGACCAGATCATGCAGCACAGTATGAGTACAAGGTAATGCTTAGTCACTGGAGGGGAGCATGGAGATTAGGCAAGTTAGGTTCACTCAGGTCCATAGCATGGGTTCACAGTAATGGAGGTGCATGATCAGGTAGGACACAAAGGGAGGAGGACTCTGCCCAAAGTCTTACAATCTAAAGGAATAGGTAAGGACACGGAAGGTAGGGGACCAGAGTTCACATCACATCACATCAGTGCTTATGTTATATATCGGTTCATCGCCGATATATACATATGTTAGTCAGTCGTTTGTAGTTTCATTGATAGCTGTAATTCTAATACGCTAGGAATATCATATCCATTGTATATTTGATACTGTTTGTGGTTGCTCGGATCCACGCCTGCTCTGTGCGCCACATCTCCTACGGGAGTCAGTCCTCTCCTCCACTACAACTGGGGATATCCTGGTTCCTTGTGCTTGCGTGTGTGTCTCCTTCACGTCAGGTTATGCATGTTGTGCTGACTGTGGAGAATATACCACCGAGCGTAACAGCCCCCAGTAATATATAGCCCCACTTCACCCCAAGTATAGGTGGCAGATGTCACCCCCCCATTAGAGGAAGCCAGATGTGCCCCCTGTGTTAGGTAAATTCCCCCCTCCCCAGTCTAAGTAGCTAGATTTGCCCCAGTATCTAAGTACTAAGGGGCCACTAAGGTCCCCCTTGTAAAGGCATAGGCAGACTAACAAGTTAGTCTGCCTCTGCCTTGACAAAGGCGACCTTGGGAGCTCCAAAATGGAGTACCATACATATGAATCGGCCGCCAGGATATTTGGGCGCAGAGTAAGGCCGGTAAATGGTTTACCCTGCTCTTGCACAACTCCCGGTAGTGTTCATTTCCACTCCCCCTCCAGGCTGCCGTGGATAGTGGAGGTAAGGTGTAATTCGACTTCCAGCCGAATTACAGTGTTTTTATAGTGATTTGGGTTCTGTTTTCTGCAGCGGTGGCTCCAGGAATTTTTTTTTGGGGGGGGGGGGGGGTGCTATGCAGGTGCTGTATTTTTTGTAGGGGGGGCCGCAAACAGGGGGCGTGGTCAAAACAAGGGCGTGGCCAATAAGGTGTGTGTTTATGCACTGTCTCTGTGCTGGATGTGTTGTGTAGGCTCTGGCTGACTGCACAGTCAGTCAGATCTGTCTGTGCAGTCAAAATGGCGCCAGCGGTCAGGCCACAGCCTACACAACACACCCGGCCCATCCCCGCCCCACACACTACAAACTGTAGACATTCAGGCTGCAGGAAAAACCACTCAATCCCAATCAGACGACTCGCTGCCCCCCCCCCCCCTTTCATGATGCCCACTGGCACTGAACCGGCGGGAGCCAGGGACTCACAGTCAGTGACAGTGACCAAATGGCTGCTGCTGGATTGGACCGTCTCTCCTCTCCTGACTCCTGCTGCCTTGGCAGCGCCACTCTCTCCTCTCGTGTCTTGCTCGCTTGCTCGCCTTTGTCTTTCCTCCTCTCAGGCTCCACCTCGCCTCTCTCTACGTCTCCGAGTCCACCACCACCATGCCAACACCACGCGCACTTTTATCCTGCCTGAGTTAGACGTCACGTCAGCGTGCGCATGGAACGACTGACGTCAGTAATGTCTCCCCAGCAGCAAGGGAGCCGGAGGCTGGGGGGGGAGCGGGCTGAGCAATGAGTGAGTGCCAGACTCACTGCCAGTGGGGATGGGCAAACATTTAAAGCAGCAGCATACATTTAAACAGAAAAACTAAATTTTTTTTAAATCAGCACCTGCTTTTTGGGGGGTGCTAACAGGGTGTTTGGAAAAATTTGGGGGTGCTTCAGCACCCTCCTGGCGCCGCCCATAGTTTCAATGCCCAAATTATTCAATGAGCGCTGCTATAGCTGTAATTCCTATTATGGCCTATGGTGGCGCCACCTGCGGCCAAATCTCCTGCACTGTTTTTACTGCTCTCGGTCAAAATGACCGTCGGCTATTATGGTCAGATGCCATAACTTGTGTGTTTGGGAACAATAAAAGTTTTCTTATTGTTCCTTAATCAAGCCTTAATCAAGCCTGTGTGATTTTCTGGTCACATAACTGCTCTCTTTCTCTCTCCCTCTGTCATGATAAAGGCATTTAGGAACATTTTTTCATTCTTTTCAAGGACATTGATGATGTTTAGTACAGGAACCTTTATGCTAATTCATGGAATCAACTTTGAAAATGCATTTAGTCTTTCTTTATACAATATCAAATGAGACCAATGGTAATTTTATTATCTTTAGTCTTTCAACTATTGGAACAGGCAAATTAAAGAGGAACCGTAACTTCATAGAGAAGAATGCAGTAAATTATTCAGGGTACCCACTTATATGTAAATTATCTTGGTTTCAGCATCAGAAACACTTCCTATGTCTGGATATTGCTGTATATTGTATGTAACCCCGCCCTCTTAGTGATGTCAAGCCTAGGTTGATTAGCTATGCGCCCTTCTTCTCCCAGTGCAATCCGGCGAGACCAGGTGTTTTTTCTATTCAAGTCAGAACACACAACACTCAACCTTTGCTCAGTGATGCACCTTGTCAGCACTAAGGGCTCTTTCACATCAGAGCTGGCTCAACGCATACGTATTGTTGTGTGCGTTTTAATGCGTTTTGATATGCGTTGCACTGCAGTAAGTGTGCGTTTTTAATGCGTTACAGCACTTAGGAAAATGCAGGTAATTTTTTTTTCTTTTTTAGTTTTCAACTTTCTACATTGTTCCTCTGTTGCATTCTGGGACTGATTGCCTGCGTTGATGTTTTAAAAACGTGCATAGCGTGCGTTTTACATTGACTAACATTGTAACGCGTAAAGTTAGCGTCGGCCGAAAAACTGCGCCTGGGTGCAGTGTAACGCAACGCACAAAAAGGCTGCGTTATATGTGAAAGCTAAAATGAAAGTCTATGGACTTTCATTTCACCTTGGGTAACGCAAACTTTACCCGTTGCGTTGAAACGCAGAAAATCTGCCCTGATGTGAAAGAGCCCTAAAGATGTCACCATCTGTGCTAAAATTCAGAATGTAAATCAGGGTGAGGAAAGATTTTGCAAAGTGCAAGCACTGACCATTGTGTAAATGAATATTGTAAAAAAAAAAAAAAAGCGATTGTATTCATTATGTTATTTTCACTACAGTTCCTCTTTAAGGATTTTATGATTCCTTGTATTCCTGTATTGTCTTACTGCTGTGTGTCACCCCTAAATATTGTCTGTAACCTAAATTAATGTTCAGCGCTGCGTAATATGTTGGCGCTTTATAAATACAATAAATAATAATAATAATAATAATAATTCATTACTGCTTTATAATTTGCTTTCTACTGTTCTTTTTTTCCTCTCAGGTTCTTTTGTTCAAAGAATGGCGGACCCCTGGATATGACATCAGCCCCCTCTCTTTCTTCTCTGGCTCCTTGCTTAATAGACCTCCTTCTCCGTCCCTTCCAGTGTCATTATGGGCAGTGTGGGCAGTCTCCTGTCTGGGCATGGTCTTAGCAGCAAACAGGGACGAGGTTCTCAACATCGGGGCAGGAAACCACCCCACCTCAAGAAGCTGAGCCGTTGCTCAGATGGCATCTTAAGATTTGGTTTTTCTCAGGAGTCAGGGCATAACAAGGGAGGGGGGTCTAAGATGGGTCGAAGTGAAGACTTCTTCTACATAAAAGTAAGTCAGAAGCAGCATGCGGGACCACGAGACCATGTAGGACCAAGAGACCATGTAGGACCACGAGATCATATAGGACAAAGAAACGAGTATCATGGAGGAGTGAGCAGCCCTGAGCCAGAACCCCAACCAGTCCAGGAATATCCAGTGCCAACAAGCAAGTCCTGCAACCCACCCAGTCTGATTCACTTTCCCAACCGCCTAGAGCTGGTAAGCACAGGAAAAAGTAGCATGAATATTTGACTTTAATTTGACTTTACCCCATTATCATCAACACAATGAATAACAACTGAGAAATAAGGATATTAGTAGAGCCTAAACTGTAAACTGCATTATGATTTACTGCCATAAAGTGTAACAATAAATGTTTGCTATTGCTAACTTCACAAAGCCAGTTATGAGATCGAAATGGTCATACTGAGGTGGTCATACATTAATAGATTGACACCTGACATGCCCAAAAGATAGATCCTGCTATGACTGGAATCTGAGCAGAGAGGAAGCTATTCCTGCCACCCACTACCACAAAATATTCAGTAGACTTCGGCAAATCTACAGAAAATCTATGGAAACGCAGTGCTTTCACAAGTCTCCCTCTTCAGAGAGATCCTTTGTCCAGAAATCTATGAAAATTACAATCGTGTCAGCATGTTTGACCGAAGCAGGTTAAAAGGGTGCCCGAGGCACCATTGAAACAGCAGCGCCATTGGTGGCAATGTTAAAAGATGCGATTACCAGCTATAAACGGCCCAGAGGCTGCAGGGTATAGCTGCTATTTACTGGTTTAGCCACTTATGGCCGCTATTTAGCCTTTTATAGCCACTATTTACCGTTTATGGATGCAAAAATATTGGGGGTTAGGAGAAGGAGTGTTTAGTGTGGAGGGGACCTTAGGGGTTAAGGTTAGGTACTGGGGGTGTTAAGTATAAGGTTAGGCACCAGAGGGGTCAAAGTTAGGCACCACCAGAGGAATACGTATGGTTCCGTTGCCCAGTCAGTTGGGTGCAAGGTGAACTGAATGACTGCTCACCCTGCTCCCGCTGAAATTCCGTGCGGGGTTAAATACTATTCCCCCTCCACGTTTTAGCTATCGCCGGCACCACAATTACATTTAAAATCCCGCTGCACTGCTATAGGCGTGATAACATTACGGCTATGGCGCCGCCCAGGTCAGGGGCTATGCGGCAGTGAGTGCACATGCCAAAATGACCTGCTTCACCAAGAGGGGGGTCTTAGGGTAAGCCATCGGTAGAGGGAGGGTTTGGTGTGAGCGTAGGGTTAGGTTAGATCCACACCCTTCCCCATTCCTCAATGCTTATTAACCAGTTAAGAGGCAGAGATTGAGAGGGTTGATATTTGCATAATGTGCGCCCCGAACTGTCAGGTGGTCATGTGCAAATAGAACCATATAAACTATATGTACAGGCATTGTCAAATATACCATATGTAGAGCCCAATGACTGTTCCCCTGCTGCTGCTCAAATCCCCAGTGGCGTTAAATACTATTCCCCCTCTGAGCAACTTGGAAGAAGGTGTAATTCCGGGTCTGGCAATCACCGGATCCCCAAATGACTCTTACATTAGTGCTATGACGGCGCCCAGCTCCACTGTTTGGACAAGAAGACTTACTTGGGTTTGTTCTCGCACAGATATTAACAATCTGAGATTCCATCACAAAATAACACTTTCATAAGACTATAGACAGGGTTTCAATTTTTTCTTGGAGTACCTTCTTCTGATACCATTTAATTATAATAAATCTAGAATTTGCTTCTGTTTTAGAAGACAGTATGCTTAAAAAAGGGACATGTGAATTTTGTAAATTTTTCAACCAATATCTCAAATTGCAGTAAAACTTTCAGAAATGGATTATACCATATATTTATTTTTTAGATACACTGCAGGGGCACTAAACCGAGGTGGTAATTAACAGCTTAAGAAAGAAAAAGTGATAATGATGAGATCATAGTGATCATGTGATCAGAACAGAAGCCAATCAGCATAGCCCCTTATTTATTCCAGAAGGTGTCAGCTGTCAGAACGTGCACGACTGCTGCAGTAAAATCTACTGTGTGTCAGCAACTAGCATTCGTATTAGGTCAGTAGATTTTACTGTGGGTGGTCCTGAAGTGCTGTTAACGAGGACCTCCATCCTACAGAAGGAAGTTTCTGTACTTTCTTAGATAATCATATCTGTAAATATGACCTGTGACTATGTCTCTATTTTGAGGACGTCTAGTATGTAAGTTACCTGGTTATGGTGATAATGATCACTATCATCATTTTCCATTATCCATCATCAGGCATCACAATGTGGTGACACATTTTCTGCAGCGCTTCAATTAAACAGTTCGTATGATTGACTGTGCCATAGTGGAGAACAGATCACCACATAGGGACAGTTTTGGGGAAGCAAGTTAACCTACCACTGGGTTTTGGAGGTGACTGGAGTATAAACACACAGCAAATTTCTGAATCAAGTCGGAGAGTGTAGGTTCTACCGACACCATGAGGTCCTATCACTAGAGGCAGGAGATAGCAGACATCCAAACACCACCTTGAGTAAAGAAACTGCATGCTCATGATGCTATTAGCAGATGTATATAACATGGATCATTGGAGAAAAGAAACAAGTTCCATCAGGCAAAGCAGTTAATTCGTATTTATTCGTGTTTTTGGTGTGAAGTGACCGTCACACTGTGGCCAGTACCTTAAATGAAATTATTCCAGGCGGCTCGGTTATTCTTTTATGGCTCTGGCCCCTCCCCTTGCCCGCCTCCTATTGAAAACTAAAAGTCGCCATCAAACTGCGGCCCTGAAAATAATCAATTCTTTGCCGCTCAATTATTCTTTTACCGGGCTGGCTGGGATCTGCACGAAAGGCTCCCGCCTACTTTAACCACTTGAGGACCACAGTGCTAAACCCCCCTAGTGACCAGGACATTTTTTGTTAAAATGGCCACAGCAGCTTTAAGGCCAAGCTGCAGGGCTGCACAAAACAGCACACGAGTGATTCCACCCCCATTTTCCCCCCACCAACAGAGCTTCCTGTTGGTGGAGTCTGATCCCCCGCACAATGTTTTTTTTTTTTCACAAATATTTAAATTAATTATTTTTAAATACATTTTGTTGTTTTTTTTTTTTTATCCTAAACCCTCCCCCCGCTAGCCAATCATTGTGATTGGCTGTCATAGGCTTCAGCCTTTGACAGCGGATCACCGCTGACACTCTGGAGGGGACAAACGTGTCACTCGGCTCTCCCCAGTACAGCGCTGCTGCAGATTGCAGCGCTGTACAAAGTAGACGGCGGTTATACCGTCTAACAGCCCCATAAACAGCCATTCACGCCAATCGGCGTGGAGCGGTCTTGGGGCTGCCGCACTGCTCAAGCCAATTGGCGTGGAGCAGTCGGCAACTGGTTAATCCATTGGATCCTCAGTATGCTGCACTCCGGGACAGCTACTACAGCTCTGCTACTCAGAAGCCCAGTTCAACCACCCTTTGCCGCCAGCCTGGGGACACACGCAGTGGAGCCAGAGTTCTTCGTTGTGGCAGGGAAGCAGAGCGGGAACGCTGCAGACATTGCTTCTGCCCGCACCCGCTCTGTACGAACGGCTTGTGTGCATTGTGCATAGGAGATGGGCAATGGGAGGAGCCAGAGCCATAAAATAACCGACCCGCCTGGAATCATTTCATTTCGGGTTCTGGAATGAATTCAGGTTCTGGAATTCAGAACAGTGAATGACACCAAGCATGAAAAGTAAAGGAGGAGGGCCTCATATGCTCTTGCGACAGTTACTAAAGTAACCAGTACTTTGGCTGTGTGTTACATTTCCTTCTGACCTTCACTCCTACATGTACACAAACTAAACCTACATGTTTCACACTCTATAATGGGGGCTTTGTCAATAGTGATCAAAGGCATAGTGATTTTTTTTCTTTTTATCAGGCACCCAATAGACACCTGTGTTAATTATTGATAATCGGGCATCTGAGCGGTGAGTTGGGCGCACGAGGTGGGTAGTAGCCGATCGTCTACTCTACTGCATAGGAAATAATGGTTGTAGCCAAACATAGATGATCAGCTACAACTAGCGGCTGTTATGGAGTCGGAGTTAATGTTAGGAATTAGGATTAGATTTGTTTTAAGCACTTGAAGTGGGGGCTAGTGTTAGGCATTAGATGGGAGGGTTAGTTTAAGCCACTAGGAGGGGAGGGTTCAAGTAAGAATGAGCACCGGATAAGCGCATGATAAAATATCAGTAATGTAAATTGCCAATATTTTTACAAGTGGCACCTCCTAACGCCTAACTCATATATACTGCTGTAGGTGTGTAGCGCACCTGTAGGTGTAGCTGTGTTACGTGGGTCCTGCTCTTGCCCAACTCTTCCCAATAAGTTTGATGTGTCACATGACCCTCTTCCTATTGAAAAAACAAAAGTTGGCCGATTCCAAAATGGCCGCCATGGTCACCACCCATCTTGAAAAGTTTCCCCACTCACATATACTAATGTGCCACAAACAGGAAGTTAATATCACCAACCATTCCCATTTTATTAAGATGTCTCCATGTAAATGGCCAACCCTGTAGCATCAGCGGACACCATAGTATGTCTATTCTGGTCTCCACCACTAACACACTAAAATTCACATGTGCACGCGCACACACACACACACGCACGCACGCACACACACGCACGCACGCACGCACGCACGCACGCACACACACACACACACACACACACACACACACACACACACACTCTGGGATGTACAGTATAAGTATTAAGAAAAATAAATTCTAGCTTAGATTTGTAACTGCCTACAGTTGAACTACCTATTGCTGCTATTGTGCAAAGCAAGTGCATTGGTCAACATTAGGAGCAAGTGAAGCTGGTAATTTATAGCTGCTTCAATTCGCTGTGTATCACTTAAGTTTATACCACATGGGCAATTCCCCATTCAAAGATCTGTCTGCCAGCAAAAAATGCACATATTGGTTTCTCTATGCACTACCATAGTGTCCCTATCCACAAATCAACACAGTGCTTCATTGATTGCAAATGTATATAAACAGTATGTATGTAAACAGTGTTTGGCTAGCGACAGAGCAGTGCGCCATTGGAGAGTGTAGAATTGCCTGTGTGACATAGAGAGTCAATAAACATTTATCTTGAGTTTTCTCACAGGAGATATTTTCTTATATAATATATATATATATAATATCCACAAAATACCTTTTCAGCACCTCGAAAAGCACAGACTTTACCTCCCCCCAAGTGACTAGGCTATTTTTTACAAATTAGGCCACTGCACTGCAGCTTTAAGGGCTTGCTGCAGGGCCATACAACTAAGCACACAAGTGATCCCCCCGCCCACCAACAGAGATTTCTGTTGGTGGGCTCTGCTCTCTGCTGCGGATTATTGTTTTTTTTATTAATTTATTTATCATTATTTCTGAAATAAATTGGCGTGGAGTGGTCAGCAAGTAGTTAAAGGAACCGAAGCACCTGTTCATGGAAAAATATAAGGTGAACCTCCCGATAAGTGATTGAGCGTGGTGTTGTGGGGATGTTGGGGTGATAGGCATTACGTCTATTTAGGAGGCTGCTCCTCTAGCCCTCCGTTTGTATGGAGTTCCCCATCTTCACCAGGGAGTGACCACAGTTTGAAGCTCCCGTGGTGGTGTCATGCACCACCGACCGCCGTAATGCATGGTAGAACTCGTGGTCCATGGATGGGAGTACAACTCCCAGCCAGGAGCTGATCTCACATCAATAGACTACATCCCCCAGTGTGCATTGCCTGGGGAAGAGTGCAAACTGAAAACTCCATATGGAGGGGTAGAGGAGATGCCCTCCATAGATAATGAATGCCGATCCATCACCCCAAACCATGCCAAAAACGGCACACTCTATCACAAACCTCACTTATGGGGAGGTTCATTTTATAGTTTTTCATGAACAGATGCTTGGATACCTTTAAAGTGAACTTATTAATTTACATTTCGAGACTCAGACTTGGAATGTAAATTGTGCCCACCGGTTGCTTCCTCGCTAAGCTGCTCCCACAGCCCAACTGTTACTAGGCATGTGCCCACTGCCCACCAATCCTATCACCAATATCACACCACTAGAGAAAAAGTATTTTATTGAATAGATGTGAAAACATTTCCCATGCGAAAAAGGACTCAGGATCATATACCTTTTTGTAGCTACAGGAATAAAAGTAATACAATAAATATAAACAAAGCACAACGTAACGATATAATTCAATCCTGATATTCATTTCTTTCCACAGGAGATGAATGCACTGCGCCCATCACCACTGAAACCTGGCATGCGCAGAAACTCGGCAGTCACATGTTATCCAGCCATGGAAAGTGGGCCACAACTTTCTCTTTACTATCGTCCAGATCGGGCCCGTGAAGCAGAGACCCGGGCTGGGCACTGTGCAGATGGAATGTCACAGTCTGGCAGGAACTCCATGTCTAGCCTTCCTATTCATCCTAGCAAATTGGGCACTGTATGCCAGCTGGATTCTCTTCTTATGCCAACAGGGCGTTTTGGAGGCAGTGCCCATAACATCACTCAGAGCTCCCGGAGCAACATGCTGAGCCTTCGGGCTATGTCCCTGTCAGATGGTGGCAACGCTAATAAGATACTCAGTGTACCCACAAAGCCAGGCCTGAGGTCTCCTCCATCCTGTGAAGATTTGGTAAGAGCAGAGCCTGGTGAAAATACAGATGATGGCCATAGAGGAGGAATTTCCAGGTCCAGACAAAGCTCTCAGAGGGGCCAGAGATCCCAACACATGCATCAGATCCAGGTGGCACAAGAGAGGGAGTCCATGGAAAGCAAGATGCGAGCGTACGAAAAGGAGAAGAAGATCACTCTTAGTCCATCAATGGATGAAACTCAGTGGGAGGTGAGGAAAAAAAAGACAGCAATCCACGAAAAACAATATATATATATATATATTATGGAGCAAGTTAGTAATTTTGACCTCAAGAAGGCTGGAAAAATGTAATATAGAATTGCATAGTCAGTCAGGACAACCTATGAGCTTGATGCTTTAAGGGAATCAGAAGCATAAACCTCCATTAGCAGCAACAGAGAAGAAGGTAATTTCTTAGATTGGTTGATGATCTTCTCTTAATATAATGGTAATATATATTGATAAGAACAGGAATATATTCAAATATAGGAATATATTCAAAATATGTTTTTGTGAATATGTATAGGATATGAATGTTATTAACAGTAATATTTCACTATGGCCATATCATTTACAAATGCATAATTAAATAGTGGTTTAAAGAAGAGTTTTCCATGACCCACAATCAAGTATGAACCCCTTTCTGGATGTGTGTTACTGACTTGGACCACACACCTGCTTTTTACATACCCACATAACACTGTTGGCAATATGTAGGGGTGTAAATACAAATCATGGTGGTCCCCCAAATAAATTGATTGGGCACCCCCAATGTTTGTGCCTCATTCCTCTATGGTGGCCCTTCAGCCAGGATGCCCATCTGCCCGAACTGGATGACAAATGTGGCCACCATGATCCCCCAACCCATAGCAAGTGTGGCCTCAACAACACTTGCTCTGGAATCTGGATGTCCAGCCCCTGTATTAAAAAAAAATGGCATAAGAAAGTACAGCCACTACAGCATGCTAAAGTAAATGGAAGATAGTATCAATTTAAACAAGGTTCGATTTTATAAGTCTAGTTCTTGACTAGTCCTACAATGACAAAGCCTCGTACACATGCTAGATGGTTCTACCATTGCTAAGGTTATTTACTGTCATTATAAGGCCAAATAAGTTTATCTTGATCATCAGACCACAGGACATGGTTCCAGTAATCCATGTCCTTAGCCTGTCTGTCTTCAATAAACTGTTTGCAACCTTTGACTTTGAGGCTGAGCACGTGTACTCAACTTCTTTGGTCAACCATGGCGAGGCCTGTCCTGAGTGGGACTTGTCCTGTTAAACCACTAAATGGTCTTGGCCACTGTGCTGTAGCTCAGGTTCAAGATCCTCTGAGAGTTATCTGCCATGAGGTGCCATGCTGAACTTCCAGTGCACAGTATATATATTTCTTAAGCTATGTACACACATGCTCAATGAATTTGCTCAGTCAGGATCAAGGTTGATCCTTCAGGTGACACTTTGCTAGACAAGCTTCATACAGAAGTGTCCCTCGGCGACAGCCAAGCAATGCATCTGTTTCCATGTAGGGGGTGGGAGGGAAGATGGTACGATAGACAACAGTGCAGCTTTCTTGGCAGGAGAGGTAAGGAGGGTTTTCAGTGCACTTGGTGGCATTTTGGATGTCCAGTTCAAACGTTCCTTTCATCCTCATTCATTTGTGGATTTACTTCAAGAGGTGATCCTATGCCACAACCACTGGTCACATAAACATTTCTCTCCCTAAAATAAAATAAATTGCCTTCTTGTGAAATGCTTTGAGTTTGGACTGTGGTACACAGTGCTACCAGCCAAGGATGTTTGTAAGGTAACCAGATGTTGTATGTCAAGGAGTTTATACAGTTGACAATAGCTCCAAATAGGATCCCTTCCTTATGTAGGGTGTACATATCAGCCCTGTCACTAGAACAATGAACATCTGCATAATTAATCTAGTGGTACTAAGGGGATGCAGTTAGGTTATCATGGAAAATATCTTCTAAGATAGCTCATCGAATCCAGTCTAAAGCTGTGTATAGACGCTGGATTGCTGTTGCCTGCAGGGATGGAGATTCAGTCGTTGCAGGCTATAGTTCAGGGCTGAGTTCTGTACAGTTCTGTTGGAGAGGGGAAGAGAGACCACGCATGATTCACAGGGTATGGAGAAGTATGCACAATTTTCCACTAAAATATTCTTTCCCAAACATGCCGTGTCAGTTCTCCCAAGCTTGAGTGTGTAAGCCTGTGCAGGAGGGAGGGAGAGCACTGATCCATGATCTCCAAATACACTGATCCTCTGGGGAGTTTCAACCTCGCTGATCGAGTCTTCCTCCAAGATGGTTTGGCTTGGGGAAAGGTAACAAAGTTCTTACAAACACATAAGTCAAATTGAGCAACAATGACATGGGAGATTAAAGCAATACTGAAGCAAGCTGCAAAAAATGAGTTAGATATGGAGATGGAAGGCTCTGGATTCCAAAGAGCCTTTTCCATCCTCTCTCTCCATCCCCTTGTGCCACCATCGAGTTTGGTTAAGTTCTTCGACCAGCTTGGATAGATACATCTTCAGCCCTCCTTGGTCAGCCTTTGGAAGCACCTACGTTCCCGAGTACATCCAAAGATGAGCAGATCTGTACTGTGCATGCAAGAGTCCAGGCTCACACATGCACAGTACGGATGCGCCCATCATTGGAAGCACTTGGGGATATGATTGCTTCTAAAGCCTGCCGAGGAGTCACAAAGGCGTGGAAATTCAACGGGAATGGCAGTGGAACGAAGACATGGAGAGAGGACCAGGGAAGCCTCTAGGGAATCCAGAGTCTTCCTTCTTTATAGTTGAGTATCTAACTCATTCTTTGCAGCAAACTTCAGTATTGCTTTAACTACCATGTAGACTAGCAGCCTACATATACTGTATAATATCACTCTTCTGTAAATTATGCTACAGATAAGAGCATCTGGCATATAACACTACTTTTTAACCGTTGAAAATCAGGGGTCGTCTTATAAGCCGGGTGTCATTGATGCCGGGGGATAAGCCCTATCCTGTTACCGCCTCTCAGATGTCGCTGCTGAGGACTGCAGTGAAGTGCAGGCGCACATGTGCGAGATCTGAGGGGCAGAGAAGGAGGTAAATAGGATACAAGGGTGGCCAGAAGGGTGAAAGAGGCATGGTTTATGGGCACAGCGTGATCTATTCTTCCCTACCGCTCTGATAAACAGGTAGACAAGGAGAGCTGACAAGTCCACTTACGGAGAGTTGACCAATCCAACCAGTCACTCGCCTGTATACTGTTATATACTGGGTACCACATACAGTACAGCACCAGTATCTGTTCATACATTAGCACCAGTATATGATTTTTTTTTTACATTTTTATTTGGTGTGTGTTGGTAGATGGATAGTCTTATACGGCGAATATATCCCAAACGCTATATTTTAACTGGAAAAGTTGGGGGGGTCATCTTATGTGCCAGAATATACGGTAACTAACAATTGCAAAATCTGTGAGGATAAACTAGGACTTTGCATTGTGCAAACAGGGCATAACATAATATTAATTATATTTAATATTAACTGCTTCTTTCCTCTAAACTAGCACTTAATCTGTGCAAAATATTTGTTCTTGTTGCCCTTTAGCAATCAGAAATGTTCTGATTAGCGCTGTAAAAAGGCAACCTAAAATTACGCACACGTCGGAAGGTGAATGCAAATAGAAACATCTCCTGCAACCAGACAAAAAAGTTGAGCATTAAAAACTAAGAGGAGAAATAATGTAATGAATAAAACTGCTTTTTTTTTTTTTTTTTTTACTATATTCATTTATAAATTATTCAGTCAGTGTTTGCCTATTCTGAAGCCAGTAAAAATAATGCCTGGTCTCCCAACAGGGCTGGGCCGAGGCAGAGGCGAGAGAGGCTCCAGCCTCAGGGCGCAGTATAGGAGGGGGTGCACAACTCACTCAGCTATCATTCCCCGATTCTGTTTGAAGCAGAGAGAAATAAGAAAAGGGGATACATGGCAGTGACTGTAAGGCAGATAACTAGAAATGAAGGTGTTGAGGGGGTTTGTAGGCCCTGTAGGTGTTGAGGGGGTTTGTAGGCCCTGTAGGTGTTGAGGGGGTTTGTAGACCTCTTAGTCTAATAGCAATCAGTGTGTGACTGTTGAGGTGGGAGGGATGGAGGGGCGCACTTTGGTGTCTCAGCCTTGTGTGCTGGAGGACCTTGTCCCGGCTCGAAGAGGAGAATTCCATAAAGCTAAACAGCCTAGGCAAAGCATCACTGGGTGGGAGGCGCTACATACCAATATACAGCAATATATAGAGGTAGAAAGTGTTTCTGATGCTGAAACCAGGAACATCATTATCCTATAAGTGGTAGCCTGAATAATTTACTGCATTCTGCTGTATGTCACGTCAGTGCCTCTTCAATTACAAAAAAAGAAAGAACAGCCAATTGCTGATTTATTACATTTGAGACAAAAAGGAACAGTTGAGATTCCCTGATAGTGTACAGTAGTATATCAGCACAAATTAGCTTAAGGAGACAAATAAAGGAAACAAAGGGACTCACAAAGGTGGGTTACCGCTAAGGCAGCCACTGTGTGTATGCAGGTGCGGAGATTATACCCAACCTCACTCGGGTTAAAGGAAATGATGAACAGGTACCTTTAAAATACACATACCCCCGAAAGTGTCAGGCTATTCCTGTAGTTTAAAAAGTAATTTTTTTTTATTGCCTGATGAAGGGGGTGAATGCCCGTAAAATGCATTGCATTGTTTGGAGTGTTTCGATTAAAGGACTTACGAGGCCAAACTATCAAAAAAAAAGTTAAAAAAGTTAAGTACCTGCATCTCTTTTAAAGACACGGAGGACGTCATCTGCGCCCTCCGTGTCATTCCGCCAGGTCCCCGCCGCTCAATAGCCCCCCCCGGCCGGTCACGACCGCAGGTCCCGGGTCAGGCTCTCCTGCCTCTGCCAATATGGCCGCCAGAGCTGGCCGCGGCTGCGCAGTCCGCACCTGCCGCGAGTGCGGCTGTGCAGCTCTAGGCCCAACCCCCCGATCCACGCTACTGCTACTTTTTTGATAGTTTGGCCTCGTAAGTCCTTTAAAGACATTTACAACTGAATATGAACTAGTTTCGTCTTATCGGGGAGGGAAGTCTACCACTACCTCCCTTTTTTTAACTGGTTTTAACTTATTTTACTCTAAATTGACGCCTCTGTTTAACCATTTAATGACCACTCCCAGGCCTGGATTTACATCACAAGAGCCTATAGGCACAGATGTCCTGGCACCCTAGACTTCGCCCTCCATGAAGCTACACGCCCCCACTCAACTGCACCACAAGTGTTCTGTCTGGCCCAGCTGCCACTTCTCCTTTAGTTCCCTTGCCTGTCATAGGTAGCTACAGGTGTCCCTTAGCATTAGCCAGAGTTTCTCGCAGTATTAAGTAGCTGGTGGTGCCCCCGACTGAAGGGAAATCTCGTCAGTGGAATGCTAAGAGCAGGGTGAGTAACCTCTCATTTACACTCTCATCAGGGCTCTGCATAGGGAAGGTGGGAGGGAGGCACTAGAGGAAGGGAGTGAGCCACCTTTCCATCATCAGGCGCCCGTAGGCACGTGCTTACAGTGCCTTATGGTACATCCAGCCCTGACCACTCCACACCAAGTGGCGTAGATGCGATGGAAGCCCCAGGACCACTTAATGACAATTGGCGTCAAGTCCTGGGATGGGGTCTTGCAGGAGATTGCGTGCGCCGATGCTCCGCTCCGTCATCAGTCTCCCAGTGGCGATCGCAGCTAGGCGACTGTTAGATAGCGAAATCGCTGTCTATTTACATTGTACAGCGCTGCGATCTACAGCAGTGCTGTACTAGGTCCCCCTGGGACCCACAGAAGCGATCGGCTGTCATAGGCTGATGCCTGTGACAGCCGATCGCGGTGATTGGCTGGCAGGATTTGTACAGAAATTAAAAAAAAGAGAAATTTATTTAAAAAATAAACATAAATACATAAAAAAATAAACATGCCGACGGGGATCAGACTCCACTAACAGAAAGCTCTGTTGGTGGGCAGAAAAGGAGGGGGGATCACTTGTGTGCTGAGTTGTACGCCCCTGCAGCAAGCCCTTAAAGCTGCAGTGGCCTAATTTGTGAAAAATAGCCTGGTCACTAGGGTGGGTAAATCCTGTGGTCCTTAAGTGGTTAACAAACTACTAAGTTATTATATTTGAAGGATATGATGCCCAAAATAAGCAATACAAATATTTTATGTATAGCATTTATTATGATTTTGAATGTTTTGCTTGTTTTCTTACAGGTGTGCCAGAAATCTGGGGAGATCGCCTCCCTTCGCCAGCAGTTACGAGAAACCCAAGAGGAGTCGTCTCTTCGTGCCAGTGAAATTCTAAGCCTGAAAACTCAGCTTCGGGAGACAAAGGGCCGGGCAGAGGGTCAGGAGCAGAGGGCAAGGGAGGCAGAGGAAAGGCTACGTGCGATAGAGGCAGACAGGGAGGATCGGGATGACGATACAACAGAGGTCGAGCTGGACTCTCTGCGCACAGAGCTGGAGGCAGAGAGGCAGAACAATGAGCAGATGACCGATGTTTTCCAGAGAGAGAGGAAAACATGGCGGGATGAGAAGGAAAAGGTCATTAGGTATCAGCGCCAGCTGCAGCAAAACTACCTTCATATGTGCCAGCGATGCCAGGCCCTGGAGCAGAGGCTGAGGGCTCTGAGCGGAGAGGACCTGGATGATGGGCCTATCATGACTTTGCCTGACATGGAGCTCTCCTTCCAGGACATTTTAGCCACTGAGATCTGACTAGAATATATGGAGAGAGATTGAGTGTAAGTGTAGCCTGCAAAAGTGAGAATGGCGTAAGTTTGGTGAACTGTGTCAACGTTTCTGAAGGAAAATCTATATAGTGCACATCAGCCATCTTCCTTGCATATTCCAGTACCAGAGAACATGATACTGGTTACTGTGGACAAGAACAAATTTAACTTAACGTGTACATGTAGGGAAAAGTTGTGCAGGGTACTCACCTTGGGAGGGCGAAGCCTCTGGATCTTGAGGATGCTTCCCCTGTCCTTCTCCACTGGCCCGTTCCAGCACTGGGTCCACTTGCTGCTGCTTGTTGATGGTTCAGGCATAAGCATTAGCATGGACCCGCTCAGGCTCCATCAGAAAAAGCCTAGCCCGAGTGGGTCCATGCTACTATGCAGGCGCAGTGCAACCACACTTCGGGGTTCTCGTCACTGGACCAGTCTAGCTGAGGAGGACTGGGGGGAAGCCTCAGTAGGATCCAGCGGCTTTCCCCTCCTGAGTTAAGTATCCAAACTTTGCTGCAACAAACCTCAGGTTTCAAGAACTGATTTTAGGATACGTCCATCTCAACAAAAAGTGAATTGACATTTCAGAAACATCGAGATGCAATTGCCCCCCAAAAATCTTCTCCTTTTTTTCTAAGGCCCGCCTAATGTGTACTGCAAAAAAAGTATAAATTTTTCAAAAAAGGTCACCTCAGTGCCAGATGTCAGGGAACTAGTATGAGGACTCCGTGTCTTAGATCAGGGTAGTTTAGGATTCAAGGGATCCTGAAGTGGGTGGAATACGGAGGCTGCCATCTTCATTCGCTAATAAACAATGCCACTTGCTCAATGTCTGTGCTGATGCTTTGCCTCTAATACTTTAAAGGATTCATGAGCCAAATTAGATTTACTTACCTGGGGCTTCCTCCAGCCCGTAGGAGCCTATGGGCCCGATCCAATTCAATTTTCTGCTAAGCTTTCTTCTAGGAGATAATTTTCATCTTCTGTTAAAAATAACTACTCTGCAACTGAAAAAGTACCAAAAAGAAGGTGAAAAAGTGCTGTCAGAATTAATCTGAGAATATGTTGCTTGCTGGTGGTTGAAAAGGCATTTTATCGATAAGGTGTGAAAATATCCCCTGGGAGAAAACTAGTAGAAAAAGTGAATTAGATCGGGCCCTAATATGTGTCCCTCGCTGCAGCTCTGTTCTCAGCCAGTCTCCCAGGGTTCCCTACGTAATGGCCGCCGACCCGGCAGAAGTGCTGCTCTGTGCAGATCACTAGTGGCCACAGAAGCGCCCGTGAGCGGCTGGGGCATTACTAGCCCTAAAGATAAGTGGCAAGTGCCCTGGATCTATTTCTGTGGTGCCCCAGATGTACCCCAGGCAGAGTCAGCTGTGGTGACTCAATGGCAGGCATGCTAGGAGCCGTGGAGCATCAATCAGGGGTATGCTGGGTACTGTGGTGCATCAATCGGGGTATGCCTATTTATGTGATATGCTACTTTTTTTGTATTAATGGAGAGGGGGCTCCATCAAACATTTTGCTGGGCAGGCCTACTTAGACTGCTGTTAAGTTCATGTAAATTTGGCTCCACCCATGACCACGCCCACAATCTGGTGAGTGGCCACACCCATTTTTCCGTTGGAGTGCCCAAAAGTGCCCCTGATCTCCTAAGATTCTAGCAACACCCCTGGTGAGCGGCCTGACCATGCGCTTGGAGAAGCCGGGTCAGTAGCCGCTACGGAGGGGACCCCGGGATACTGGCTGAAAGCGGAGCTGCGGTGAGGGACACATAGGCTACTAGGGGCTGAAGGAAGCCCCAGGTAAGTAAAACAGATTTTTTTTATTTGCCTCATGCATCCTTTAAGTCACTAGCTCAGAATGAGCATGC
This sequence comes from Hyperolius riggenbachi, assembly GCF_040937935.1. Classification (NCBI taxonomy): domain Eukaryota; kingdom Metazoa; phylum Chordata; class Amphibia; order Anura; family Hyperoliidae; genus Hyperolius; species Hyperolius riggenbachi. Next base: position 101,506,817 of record NC_090648.1, read on the forward strand.
AGAACAGGTGGCTCTAGTCTGACTCCACTGGCTCCATGCTTGTTGCAAGTGTGCGACTCAAAAACAACAAAAGCCTAAGGCCCAGTTCACATTGGCAGTAAAAAAATGGTCTGTTCGTGGATCGTAATGGAATGGATCGTAACAGATGTGAACGGATCCAATGTTAACCTATGGATCCATTTGTATTGGCCCATTAAAATGGATACGTTCCGCACACTCCAAACGGACCGCTAGTTTGGTGCTGCAGCAATTTTTCCGCACCATGGAGCCCAGCAGAATGGAAACAGATGCTGAAGGGCTGCATTGGGGGCAATAAGAAATAGATCCTTTCATCACACTGGCTAGAAAACGGACCATTCTAGTCAGCAAAAATCTACTTTGGTGGTGGGGGTCCAGGAGATATATGGGGAAACCGAACGGAATCAATGGAATGGAAATGGGATGAAAACGGATCCCTTCGAACGGAAATCGTCCCAGACAGTTGTGGGCCAAAAGCTCCTGGGCCAAAAGCTCAGCATCACAGCCAGGCAACTGGCATTGTTTAAAAGGGACTGAAGATGGCAGCTTCCATATACACTCCAAGTTGCTGTTAAGCTGTTTGGTTATAATAGGATCAGGTTTGGGATAGTGTACGATTCCCGGTTGGGGTTATGTGATTGCATCCATTAAATACCGTTAGTATTATCTAGACTGTAGTTCAAATAATAAATTAGGAATTGTTTAGTGTTAAAGAGAAACGGTAACTAAGAATTGAACTTCATCCCAAATCAGTAGCCAATACCCCCTTTCCCATGAGAAATATTTTCCTTTTCTCAAACGGATCATTAGGGGGCTCTGTATGGCTGATATTGTGGTGAAACCCCTCCCACAGTGTGATGTCAGCACCTCACAGCACTGAAGTACTGACATCACACTGTGGAAGCCTCATTGCATTGTGGGAAATAACAGCTGTTTCCAACTGCCAAAAAAGTAGCATCTCCTTCCATTGACATCACCTGCCTGCAGTAAAAATGTCAGAATGTAAATCAGGGAAACAAAAGAGTTTACAATGGGCAAACACTGACTAAATCATATATATATATTTATTGTAAAAATTAAGCACTTTTTTAATTACATTATTTTCACTGGAGTTCCTCTTTAAAGTGACTCTAGCACTTTGTCACACAAATCGGTTGAGTCCGTTTATGACCTCAACACTTGTTTATCCTGTTTTTAAGGATTTTTCTGCCTTTAAATGATCAAATCTCCAAAAAGATTTAACAGCTATGGAACTGAGCCATGTAGCACAAAATTATTCAGGTAAATTCAGGCATTGGCTTCATTTGCGCACATTGCTGAGTAATTCATCAAAACTCTATTGCCTTATGGGGTGGCGGGGGATGGGGCATGCTTATATTTTTCAGACTTTTTGAGCAAATATACTCAGCAGTCCACAGCACATAGCGAGCAGCGCTGGGTCATAGTGCATAAGCTGCGGTACCTGCTGGTAACGTGTGGAGGGTGCTGCTGCTACTTACTAAAATGTCCATGAGTCAGCCCCATAATGAGGTATATTTTCTTTTTGAGTCAACAAATCATTTAATAGTTTTCATGTTTTTTAAACAAACCAATCTGCACTTTCTCAAATGCAAGAAGCCATAGTCTTCTAGCTGACATATGTTCAGTACCTTTATCTACCGTTTCTTATTATTTCTGTTACAGCAGTGGTGTCAAACTCAAACACAAAGTGGGACAAAATTAAAAACTGGAATCTAGGCGCTGGCCATTCTCAATGCCTAGTGGCCACATCACTCCCCTATACAGCTACCTGCTATGTAGTGTTTCCCCACCCTCCCTTAAACAGTTCCCTGGGGTCTTGTGCCCCTCTCACTCCCCTATACAGCTACCTGGTGTCTAGTACCCCCCCCCCCCCCCTTTACAGTTCCCTGTGGCTTCATAGTTTTAGCACTTAATCATTTAGTGCTAAGGAGCTTGTGGACCAAATATAATGAAATATGGAGAAACCACTCATGGACCAAATTTGTTGGCACTGCGGGCTAGAGTTGGCCATGTATAGAGGATGGCACATTAGAATATTTCCAAACAACTAGATAATGGAACAGCAATCTCTACCTGAGGGACTTAAGACTCATACGCACGCTAGTTGAAACATGGCTGCAGAAACGAATGTGTGTAGACGCACCCAATACCTCGGACAATGGCTCGATTCAGCCGTGTGCCGTCCGAGGAGCATCACACTACCCTTTCACATCTCCCCTCACGTGACAACACTTGGGCAGAGTTTTGTCTGCCCTTCCCCCCATATAGCAACAGAACATGTCTGAACAGTGTTGGCCCTGCAATTTCCCCCAAGGGATCGAGGCCCAATCCCTGTGGGTGGTAGTTAATCTGACAGAAATCCCCGCAGGCTGAAATGGTTAAAGTACCAGTTTATTGTCCTGGGCTCCCCATGTGATTGAGCGAGCCATGGGCTCCTGGTCACAGGCCAGGCTTCATTCGACCACTTTTGACAAAGCCACTGTGTTCCTGGATAGTCAAGATAATTAGTATTATTCACTTTACTTATGAGCGATTTTCTTGTGTAGGATGATCAGTAGATAAGTTAGCGTCGAAATACCACCTACTGTCAGCAAGTGCAGTTTATGAATCTGACAATCAGTAGGTGTTGCCCTGGTTCTCTCCAGTAGCAGATACATCAAGAATTCAAGTCATCTTTGGGGTCCTACATAGCTTTACCCTGAGTGAGTACCCTAATTTTGCCATATGCCAGCAATACTGCAGTTTTGGCGATATAGGAATGTAATAATTTAAATTAATGTCTCTGCATCATATGCAAATCTCCAAATATGACATTGTGCTCTGCTGTACATCTTCTCCATTCCTATGGCAAATAGCATTGAATACAGGTAAACTGTCTGAGGTAAAGGAGCCTATCGATAGATTAACCGAGACTTTATGCATAGCACCCTCAAAGTGTCTTTCCCCTAGTTTTCCTGCAAAGACCATCTAACCAAACAGACTAGAGTAGCAAGCAGGCAGAAGATTTCATGTGAGCACACAGAGCGAGGTCAAGGACAACATTATACCTATTTTTTTTATGTTCAGGGATTGCTGAGGGTCCAGGTAGTACCTAGTCATCGAATATTGTACTATAACGTGTTTCTGGGGTGTCCATCTTTTTAATTTATTGGGTTTTTTTGTAATTTAGAACTGTTGTGTTTGATGCCAGTAGTTGTTATGTTAGTAGGCTAGTGGCACTTGTGTCAGGGTGGTAATGTCAGGGCTTGTTTCACCAGTCACAATGTATGAAGAGAAGGCCACAATGTCTATGACGCAGGTGGTGTCAGTGGTGCTGCCTCTCGCTTTCATCGTGTTCTGCCTACAGAACTGTGTTAAACATCTCTGACGAGCATTGAGCAGTGCATCGGCATCTTCTGCTTGGAATCTTTTTCTATGTGGAGGAATATTCATGTTTGGCTCACAGGCATTGTGTCCAGACAAAGGCCAGGGCTATCTATAGACATTGGCCTCAATTCACTAAGATTATCTCCTGTCTTTAATAACTCTTCTAGAGTTGTTACCATGGTGATAAGGCATGTAGTATTCAGGAAACCTTTTACCTCAGGCAAACCTAAAGTTAACTCTTATGTCTTTAAGTTAACTCTTCAATCCTTAAAATAACTCCAGAGTTAAAGACAGGCTGTTAATTAACTGCATGTGAAAATAACTACAGAGGAGGTAAATTAACTACAGAGGAGGTAAATTAACTACAGAGGAGGTAAATTAACTACAGAGGAGGTAAATTAACTACAGAGGAGGTAACTTAAGGAACTCTCTTGCCTTATTATCTCCAGCATGATCTTAGTGAATTGAGGCCATTGTCTCCTGATCCAATCAAAAATGGTCAGCTAAGAAATGGATTTCTGTACAGTGCCCATGACCAGGGCCATAACTATAAATCATGGGGCCCCCATCAAAACTTTGATGGAGCCCCCATTGTTCACACTCTTTCCCTTGCCTATCCTTGGTGACCCTCATTGCCTGGGGGCCCATCTTGCAATAAAACAAGTGTGGACATCACAATCTTCACACCCATAGAAAGTTTAGCCACAAAAACACCAGATCTGGAGGATGGACCCCTTTATCAGAGGAAGTAAAGTTGTAGTTAGGGCCCCCTTACAGCTCTGAGCCCCCAGGCGGTCACAGGGGCTGCTCCTCTGTAGTTACGCCCCTGCCCATGACGGATGCAGACACTGCTGGCCCATACAGTCTCAGCAATGATAAGAATGCTTATCCTGGATGGTTATGATTATACCCCTCTTGACAGTAAGGCCAATGGCATTGGTTTCTGCTCTTGCTTTTCAATTTTACTCTTTATGGACTGGCTGGAAGGATCTATGGTGTTTATGCCAGCGCTGCGTAATATCTTGGCGCTTTATAAATACAATAAATAATAATAATGCCACAATCATTCATCAGAATAATCAAATGGTCATCAGATCTTATGACTGCTGTGTAATGTCTAAATCTTCTTTAGGCAGAACACCTGGAATGGGTAAAAATTGTAACTCGCAGGGAGAGAGTAATATGCTCCCCTTTCCGCTAAGGCCCCCAGTTCTTTTCATCTGTATTTGTATTCTCTTTCTGGTGCTGCTGTGACATTAGTGAAGTTCTCTAGATGCCAGGGCCGGATTTCCGGAAAGGCCACGAAGGCCCCCAGGTATTGGGTGGCAGCAGGCCAAGGGGCGGCTTGAAATGGAAGAGGGTTTGCTGCACATAGAGCAAGAGGTTTCAAATTGAATATAGGGGTCGCAAATAAGGAACAACATAGGAAATAGGGAGCTGCTGCCCAAGGAATCTGTATATAACTGAAGGGGGCTGCTGTACATGAATGGAATAGTGGGCTGCAAAAGGAATTGGAGGGGGATGTTGCACACAGAAGGGGAGCTGCAAGAAAGTTGGCCTTGGGACAGAAAAAGTATAAATCTGACCTTGTTAGATTCATCTTCATACAAGAGCACTTCTCTTCTCTCCACCCTTTCTGGTAATGAGGACCACGGAGTGACTAGAGAAAGGGTTGTGACTGACGGGGCCGCTACTTTCTATCCTTTCCTGTGAGTAGAAGCAGAGGGACACATAGCACCTCATATTCTGATGAGTGTGTGGGGTAAAAGACCTGAAAAGTGAAGAGGACCAAGGATCAAAAAGAGCCCTCCTGGGAATGTGAATGTGGGGTTTTCGCCTTTAAGTTTATTTTTCCCTTTGCCTGCAGATATATTTTAAGTTCTATCCAGACAAGGCACAGATTTTTTCCTTCTCACACTGTCTGCTCAGAAATCATCACACAGGTATTTTATGGGGAAAAAAAACAATCATTCTCATTCTTCTCCTCCTCATTATCATCACATCAGCCACTTTCCCGTTCCTAAAAATCATCATCCACTGATTGCTTCTTCCAGCTCCAAAGGTCCTCACATGCGCCTCGGCTCTGATTAGTCTTCTGATTCTGTGATGGCGTCACAGACTAAACAGCCACGTTCTACTGTGACTTGTCACCTCCATCGATGGACGGGCACCACTACAGGCAACAGTTTGCTTTTGCAAAATAATACAATTCTGGTGCTGTTGTTGCACCACCATAAAGGCAATCATTATACAGGCTTGACCATGATAATAAAGTTGTATCTACACCAAGGAAACAAAGATTCATATTTACATGCTTAAAGTGGATCCGAGATGAACTTTTACACATTGCATAATTGTGTTCCTTTCCTATTGTTTATAGGGCATTCCTCAAGCCAAATACTTTTTTGTTTTTGTTATAATACTCTAATTCCCTATAAACTAAAAAAGCCACGCCCACAGGTTTTCAGAGAGTCTTGGCAGTAGCAAGGGCTCATGGGAGCTCAGTCTGGGCAGGAGGAGGGGGAGGTGTTACTAGCCATTGATTCCAGAGGCAGAGGGGAGGAGGGAGGAGGAGAGGGGATTAGGCTGAGTGCTCAAGATGCAGATAAGCCTGCCTCTGTGTAATGTTTACAAACAACATGGCTGCTGTTGTATCACAGTAATAAATAATCATATTCTATTGAAGCTGTTTGCAGCTAGATTTGCTGTGTAAACCATCTAAACTTTAGATAAGATATATAGACAAGTTACTTCTTATAGTTAGTTTTTTATCTCGGATCCGCTTTAAAGGACCGTTATTGCAAAAAATAGTAAAGCGTAAAATGCATGTGTGTGCATTTGCACAAGATTTTTCGTGATAGTGGTCCTTTAATACTTATAATAGATGGTCCCATGTGACCACAAAAAAACGATTGTTTACACGCAGTTACCATTTATCCCAGGTTACAGTCTTTGTTGTGAGCTTCCCATATAAAAGCTACCCAAGATGCCTTCGAAAAAAATATTTTGTAACGTAATATTTGTGTCTGGACACAACTGTAGATTTTATTCAGGTCAAAATGGACAATATAGGATGTGGTATAGCTGTCAAATGTGAGAGATGATTATTCACGAAGGCTGGCAGTTTTCTGTGGATATATAGTGGCTGGACAGTGTACTGGTTAAGGGCACCGTCTTTGACATGAGCAGCCAGGGTTTGAATCCTGGCTAGGGTCAGTACCTATTCAGTAAGGAGCAGGGGCGTAGCAATAGGGGGTGCAGAGGTAGCCACTGCATCAGGGCCCCGAAGGGCCCTCCCTCAATTATAGTATTAGCTCTCTATTGGTCCTGTGCTGGCAATAATCACTTCTATAGATACTTTGAATGATAATAATCATTAAAAAACTGTTCCCCACCCCTTTCTTGCACCTCTGACACTGTGGTTGTCCTTGGCAGGTTTTGGTGCGCCGTATCAATTGTTATGTATAGAGTGCTTGGGGGGCCCCATTGTAAAACTTGCATCGGCTCCCACAGCTCCTTAGCTACGCCACTGGTAAGGAGGCAAGACTCCCTAACACTGCAGGGTGGCCTCTTGAGTGCGTCCCAGTGGCTGCAGCTCTTGAGCGCTTTGAGCCTAACAGGAGAAAAGCGCTATACAAATGTTCGGATTATTATTATTAATCCTAATAACTGCCCTGCAGAAGCTACGAGGCCAGCATATTAAAAGATAACCTGAATAACACATTACACACAGTACTACATACCTAACTATAAATTTGTTACGGGATTGCCATCTACCTTTTGGGAAACACTGAAAATAATCTTACCGGCAGAACTAATGTACATGATGGCATCTGACAGTTGCTCCAGACACTATATTTTCATATCTACCTCTGTGAGGTCCCCTGTCAGAAGATTGTTTACACTATAGGGTCAGGGGGAGGTCAAACACTCAGGCATTGCTGTTGACTTCTTGGAGACTCACAGGGAAACTTGTCAGTGAAATAAAAGAATTTCTCATGATGAAAACCGCTGCTGCTAAAATAAAAGGTGTGTGTGATCTAGGTTTGAGAGGTGAACTTAGAAATAGCTTTTATGTACAACGGAGTGTCTGAGTTTATGTACACTTTAAGAGCTTGTGAGGAGCAATATACGTAGATGTTGTAATCTATATTAAAGGAATATGTATACATTATATCATGCATTGAGGGGAACAACTAGCACTTTATCATCCATGTACTGTATATTGTGTCATCTGCAGCTAAAAATGCTGGGAAGCATCTTGGATTGTGCATAAAATAAATCCTTTTTATGCTTATGGGTCCTATTAGGTCATCAAGTAAGTGATTTCATTATCTGTGGAGCAAGTTCAAATCAGAACTATGAAAAGACTTTTGGCTAATGGAACAAGCATAGTCCTGAAATATGGAGTCATTTATTCAACTTGTGTAGTGCTATTACAGGTGTGTCAGCTTTTATTAGTGCTTGCTCAACCTAGAAACTTGTGACTTTTGGAGAACAGGACATAGAATAAGACTTCAGTTTCATTTAGTCTATCCATACCACAGAGTAAGTGATATGGTCATTTATGGACATGAAAGTCACTGTAACTCAGGAGGACATCTCATCTAGGACACTCAGGTGGGTTGCTGGAAATGCAGGAACTAGGTATGAAGTGGACAATCCCTGTAAAGTCCTATATAGCCTGAACACTTCTAAGAACTTTACCAATGCCTGACAACACCAATTAAAATGGTAGACAGCAACTAGGGAAGTGAACGTCTAGCATTATTATCTATCACAACTGAAGCAATCTCTCATGGATTTGACTCATAGCTTGATGGACTGTACTGCTAATTCCATGAAAACATGTCTGAAATAAGCTCTGCTCAACCTCATCAAAGCATAGGTATACCATTCATGCATAGCAGACCATTAACAAGTACACTTCTGGTTTCCCCCCACTAATATACCAGTCACTTACTAGGCAGATGTCTTTAGAACATGGGAACATCTCCCACAGTTATATAAACACAAATCATGGTTCCCGCCAACAAGACTTAGATGGGGCCTCCTAACATTCACATCCATGTCACTCACCTCATGTCCTGGGGTTCCATCCACAAGGAATCATTAACAAGTGAGGCCACCATGATCCTCTACCATGACAGAGTGGCCACCATAACTCCCTCCTCCTATAACAAGTGTGACCACATCAGGAGCTCCAAGGGGGTGTTAACGTATTAAAGGGCTGGATGAAGAGTAGCAGAGGGTCCTCAACAGCCCTGAGAGGGACACATAAGGGGGGTGTAAATTCAGAGGAGGGGGATGGAGCTATGAAGATGGTGGGTAAGCAATGGCGAACAGGTAGGTCTTTACGGCCTGCTTGAATGAGTTGACCGTGGAGGTGAACCTGACGAGGAAGAGGCTGCTCTGGAGAAGTCCTGGAGCCTCACGAGTGAGCAAGTGATGCAAGAGGTAGACATCCACAGAGTGTTAGAGAAGCAGGGAGAGCGGGTTTGGGAGTATCTCTAGATGAGATCTGAGACGTAGGAAGGGGAGGTATTGTGGATAGATTTGCATGCCAGGCAGTAAGTGCACCTCCTCTCCACCAGTCTTTCATATTCTGTAATTACTGAGACAGACATTGAATTAACCTATAAACACAACTGTATACTACAAAGACTTTGTATTGCTGTCTGTAACCTGGGATCCATCTCTACCCACGTACATACCTTCATTTAGCACCATGACATTTTCTATGAAAGCAACCTCCATTGCATCATTACTCGTCTGACAATGATTACAGATCAATAGCTAGCACAAGCAGTAAAACTGATATGTGTCTGCTACCAAAAGGAAAACCATCAGTTAGACTTATTGACAACATGAAAAACTTAATTTGGGAATTCTGGTACTTTTATATTACAGATATTAAGAGATTCACAGAGAGAATAGGTGATAAAGTAGAAAAGGCCTATAGAAAATGTCTCGTGTGCATTATGTGCGCACATGATTGCGGTATACACAACTGACATCGCATGAGACTTGGAGGCACTGGATGGCTGTATTTTGTGTGTGTGCGTGTGTCTGCCATGTGCAGTCTATGGAGTGTCTGCAGGACTGAGAGTACAAATAGTGTATTTTGTATATATAGAGAGCCCTTCGTATATATTACCCTATATGGTACTTATGTTTCCTTTTCATTTTTGTGCAAATTGCCACAATACTGTGTTGTGGAGTTTGTACCGCACGCAATCCATGTGTTCTGTGCAATGATAGGAGTACAGCTATTAACAGGACGGGCAGAAGAACTAAATGGACTGGGGTGCGGAACCCTAGAGGATTCTTGTTACGTTCTTGTAGCCGATAACTGGAGGAAGGTGGAGAAAATGTGACAATCATGTGCTGGTCTTTTGCAGATGGAGCCTTTGGACAATGAGTTTGTGAAAGGCGGGGCCAATGAGATGCCCTCTTAAGAGTGGATGATTCTTTAAAGATATACATCAGGATAAGAGGAAAAAGCATTGATGACTTCTTGCATTGCAGAAGAGGTCCGTATCTGTCTCTTCTACTAGTAGACGCACATCTAAGGATTTAAGTGACCATTGTCATGCTAAGCCTTTGTGAATATGGGGTGGTGTTGTCCCACTTACCCCCTTTGTCAATATCTGGGGTGGGGTGGGGGCCAGTATAACTTACATGGGAAGGGGAAGCCATAATTCTTTGTGTCTGGTGCAGCCTGGAAGCTGCCTAATGGAAATAAATACTATGAGATTTGATGTTTATATTATTTAAATAAAGAAATATATTGCACAGTGTGTTGATGTGTTATTTCCCACCATGAACCCTGATTCCTTTACATGTACCTGAGATTAATGGGAGAAAAGGATTATTACTTACCTGGGACTTCTTTCAGCCCCCTGTAGTTCATCAGCTCCCTCGATTTTCTGCAGCCATGTCTCAGTTGCAGATTACTGCGCATGCGCGGTCACGGCAATGCGCACTTCCTTGCCAGGAAGCATTCTGCCCATGCTCAGTTCATTTTCTCATAGCTGGGAGTGTTACAGTAACTGCGCTTGCCCAGAACACTCCCAGCTATGAGAGTGTGCAAAGAAGGAGGTGTGCAACATAGAACAGCGCATGCGCAGTGGTCCACAACCCAGCTGGATTGCAGACTTCACAGGAGCACAGCGGATCTGATCAGGAGGACATCAAGGGAGCAGATTGACTACAGTGGGCTGGAGGAACCACCAGGTGATTAAAAAATATTTTCTTCAATTAATTAACTATAAACACTTACCTTTGGATAATCCCATGTGAGTATCCTAGGAAATGTCTCATGCTATTATCCTTGGATACATGACGAATGACTAAGGGGGCAAACACGCATGTCCATCCTAGCGCTGGCACATGCTATATTAAGTATAGCAAGCCCTGGCAGAGCATCTTTGAAAGCCAATGCATGGTTAATTAAGAATATTCAAATACTTTTTTCGTTGTTACGTTTTTACTTCATTTGAACCTTTGTGGATATGGGTAAGAGGTACTTTAGTACCCCTTGCCCATTTCACAGTGGAAGGGGCAGGCATAATGGGCCCCCCTTGTTAAAGAGGAACCCCTGATGCCACCATGAACCCCCTGGGCATCAACGCCCCACCTCCTCCTGGGCACCAGAGGTGGGGAAGAGCCCATTGTCTATGGATTGGACAAAGGCTTTAGGGGAGAAGGATGGCTTGGCTTCCCCTCTCTTCCAGAGCCCCCCATACCATGGACCATGTAGTGCCAGTATAGCTCAGGGTTCGAATCCCCATGCCATCTGGGCTCTGCAATCTGGCTCTCCCAGCCTGCATGGGTGACAAAGGAGTAAAGAGACTTGGGAGGAGGGGAGGGGGCACGCTGTCAGTTTTCTTAAAATTTATAAAATGTGTATAAAGTGCTTGAAAACTAATCAAATTGTAATTTTACCCAGATTAAAAACCATTTTTTCTTTGAAGTATTCAAAATAGATTCTCAAAAACTACAGGATCTTTTTGGAAAAAATATTTTTAATTGTTCCAACTATTTTCCCGATGATACCTGGCAAATTTGGTGAAGAATGCATTTATGGGGGCTTTGCAATTAACCGCAGAAGTCAGTGGTATTGACTATAATGTAATGGCAGAACCGTTCCGAAAGCGGAATTACCTGGGGGAATTTGGAATACCGGCGTATTCGGGATTTGGCATTTCCGACCTGTGAGCTTAGCATCAGTTGTGTGTAAAATGTTCGAGGCTAGGTTCACAGTGGAAAATTGTGTTGTGATGCGACGTTAAAGTCGCAACACAGCATTACAACACAATGCACCAAAAAAGTCGCAACGCACCTTAACGGTCCGTTACTGTCACATACAGTAGATACAGTGGAGCATACAGGCAATGAAAAATATGCTTTGCTGTATATGGTAACGTCTGCATTTAGAGGTAACGCACATCAGCAATGTGTTACAATAAACGCAACATTTACAATGCGACTTTAACGTTGCACTGTAAACGTCGCATAGGGTTAACATTGCAGTGCCCCTGCAGGCATACTAAAGAATGCCATAGCAGAGAATAAAATAATATCAGTTTAGCACCATGGGTTTAGTGAAGACAGGTCTTGTCTCACCAACATCCTCACTAACAAGTTTTTATGAAGTGGCAAATGCAAAGTTTGATCGTGGGAAAGCCATATACTGTATGTACTTAGACTTTGCAAAGGCTTTGGCACTGTTCCCCAAAATAGCTTGGTGCAGAAGCTGAGGATACAGGGGCTAGGGGAAAATGTGTGTATGTGGATAGAGAACTGGTTAGAAGATACCCAAACTGACATGTGGCATGATGAGATAGACATGGGTATGTACAGTGCCTAGCACATAAATAACTATGCTGTGTTACTTTTTTCTTTCTCTGCCTGAAAGAGTTAAATATCAGGTATGTAAGTGGCTGACTCAGTCCTGACTCAGACAGGAAGTGACTACAGTGTGACCCTACTGATAAAACATTGCAACTATAAAACACTTTCCTAGCAGAAAATGGCTTCTGAGAGCAAAAAAAGGGGAATTTTCAAAATGGGAAAATGTTAGCATTGGATCCTGCAAGGGTTAATGCAAGGTCCTTTCCTTTCCAATGTATTTATTAAAATTCTGCATGTCAGCTCACTGCTCATAAAATTCTATGAGCCTGTTCACAGTACAGCGTTATAACTGATTGTGTTATTTTAACTCGCTGCATACAGACTTTGTATTGGGCCAGGTTCACAGTGGTCAGTTGCATATCTTACACATTATGAGTGTGAACTGCAATGGAGACTGGGCATGGACTTTAATAGAAAGCCTGCATTAAGTGAGACAGAATAACATGATCTGTTATTCTGTGGCTGGATGGTGTAATAGTTAAGGGCTCTGCCTCTGACACAGACCACCAGGGTTCGAATCTTGGCTCTGCCTGTTCAGTAAGCCAGCACCTATTCAGTAGGAGACCTTGGGCAAGTATCCCTAACACTGCTACTGCCTATAGAGCGCGTCCTAGTGGCTGCAGCTCTGGTGCTTTGAGTCCGCCAGGAGAAAAGCGCAATATAAATTTTCTGTGTTTGTTTGTTGTTTGTTTGTTTCAACGTAGTACTGTGCACAGGCCCATAGAAGTGTGTGGGTGGTGAGTTGACATACAGAATTACTGCAATTCAGTCTCATTTTAACGTGTGCATTATGCAACTGACCACTGTGAACAGGGCCTCAAGGAAAATCTCTGCGGTGGTAGCACAGACATTCATAAAAACCCCAATAGCTTCTGATGGCTTTCCACGCTTCCCACACCCATAATTTCCCTTTGATGACCAGCATGTAGCCATTTAGTATAAGAAAGGCCGGACTTATGCCCTGCTTGCCTGTTGCTGGTCAGTGACTCACACGGTAAAGGTGCCAGGATCAGCATGGTAGCCATGGAGCTTGTACTTTTATGCAGTTGGCCAAACATAACAACAGGTTTTTGTTTCTGTTAAATGGCTATATCTGCCAATAACCAGAATAATCCATTATTCATAAAGAGCTGTGCTTTCCTGCTGCCAGCTCTGCAATGCTGAATCCTCTCAGACTAGAGCAAGACACACATTTCAGGCCGTATGTAAATGCTTCCTGCCTATTCGTTTGAAAATGGCAGTGCAATAGAGTCCTTTTGTGACTCAGACAACTGTCATCTTTACACAATGATAGTCACAACCGCCTCTCAAACAATGCTCAGTTATATGCTTATTTTTTCTACACAGAACTTTATGTATCTTTTTCTTCTGCTCAACAGTAATGATGCATATGGGTGGTAAATGATCGTTGTCCATCATGACTATTTTTCACTGAATAAGGAAACAACCATTTGCCCCTGTATGGTACCTCTTTGCCAGCCTTGTACAGGGGAAAAAATCCTGAAATTTCTTGTATTATTAATGTGCTGTACACATCTCTTTAGACCAGGTGTGCTTTTTCTTCTATAGCAAAAGGGCAACTCAGAAGACTTAAAGGACACCTGAACTGAGAGAGTTATGGTGGCTACCATATTTATTTCCTTTAAAACCATATCAGTTGCCTGAATGCCTGGCAGTCCTGCTGATCTCTTTGGCTGCAGTAGTATCTGGATCATACACATTGCACATCTACATCTTATAGTTATGAACGTGCAGTGCTTGAAATTGCACCAGCACCCTAGAGGGCCACTGGGGACTCTACTTTAACCATGGACTGTACTTCCTGATTAGCAGAAGTAGTGAGTGGTGCTGGAAACATAGGGAGGGAACCAGGCTTGGAGCCTGGAATGAGGTGAGTTGTTCCTTCGAGGCTTCCCGCTGCCTGTAACTCTGCAATGGAGGGGGGGGGGGGGGGCATGGAAGGGGGCTGAGGAGAGGGAGGGAGTTCCAGTGTGCCCGCAGCTCCTCCTCCATCACCTATACCTGGCTAATCTATACCTGGCTAACCTATACTGGGGGTCACCTATACCTGGCTGCTTATACTGGGTTCACCTATACCTGCCTAACATATGCTGGGGCATCTATACCTGGCTAACATATACTGAGGCACCTTTACCTGGCTACCTATACTGGGGGCACTGATACCTGGCTAATCTATAGCTGGCTAACCTATACTGAGGCACCAATACCTGGATACCTATACTGGGGCACTTATACCTGGATAACCTATACTGGAACACTTATACCTGGCTAACCTATACTAGGGAACCTATACCTAGATAATCTATACCTGGGTAACCTATACTGGGGACACCTGAACTACACCTGGCTAACCTTTACTGGGGCACCTATCCCTGGCTAACCTATACTGGGGCACCTATACCTGGCTAACCTATACTGGGGCACTTATACCTGGCTAAACTATACTGGGGCACTTATACCTGGCTAACCTATACTAAGGAACCTATACCTAGCTAATCTATACCTGGCTAACCTATACTGGGGACACCTAACCTATACTTGACTAACCTTTACTGGGGCACCTATACCTGGCTAACCTATACTGGGGCACCTATACCTGGCTAACTTATACTGGGGGCTCCTATCCCTTTCTACCTATACTGGGGGACTAAATACTGCATTGCAAATAATATTACTGAGTCCATGGTGGGGGGGGGGGGGGGGGGCACAATGTTCATACCCTCGGCTTGGAAGCAATTTCTAGAAACAGCCCTGGTTATATCAATTGTTATTACATAATTATTTAACCCTGAAGCTGAGTGATGTGCATAGTAGCAATGTAAATGGGTTTATATGAAAAGGGCGCCTGTAAAAAAGGGCGCCTGGTGGAGCCCATATACACCAACTTCGGCTACAAAAAAGGTGCCTGGTGTAGCCCATATAAACTTCGGCTACAAAAAAAGGTGCCTGTTGTAGCCCATATAAACTTCGGCTACAAAAAAAGGCGCCTGGTGTAGCCCATATAAACTTCGGCTACAAAAAAAGGTGCCTGTTGTAGCCCATATAAACTTCGGCTACAAAAAAAGGTGCCTGTTGTAGCCCATATAAACTTCGGCTACAAAAAAAGGCGCCTGGTGTAGCCCATATAAACTTCGGCTACAAAAAAAGGTGCCTGTTGTAGCCCATATAAACTTCGGCTACAAAAAAAGGTGCCTGGCGTAGCCCATATAAACTTCGGCTACAAAAAAGGTG
This sequence comes from Hyperolius riggenbachi, assembly GCF_040937935.1. Taxonomy (NCBI): domain Eukaryota; kingdom Metazoa; phylum Chordata; class Amphibia; order Anura; family Hyperoliidae; genus Hyperolius; species Hyperolius riggenbachi. The sequence goes on from NC_090648.1 coordinate 101,522,390, forward strand.
CCTGGTGTAGCCCATATAAACTTCGGCTACAAAAAAAAATTAAGGCGCCTGGTGTAGCCCATATAAACTTCGGCTACAAAAAAAGGTGCCTGGTGTAGCCCATATAAACTTCGGCTACAAAAAAAAAAGGCGCCTGGTGTAGCCCATATAAACTTCGGCTACAAAAAAAGGTGCCTGGTGTAGCCCATATAAACTTCGGCTACAAAAAAAGGTGCCTGGTGTAGCCCATATAAACTTCGGCTACAAAAAAGGTGCCTGGTGTAGCCCATATAAACTTCGGCTACAAAAAAAGGTGCCTGGTGTAGCCCATATAAACTTTGGCTACAAAAAAGGTGCCTGGTGTAGCCCATATAAACTTCGGCTACAAAAAAGGTGCCTGGTGTAGCCCATATAAACTTCGGCTACAAAAAAAAATTAAGGCGCCTGGTGTAGCCCATATAAACTTCGGCTACAAAAAAAGGTGCCTGGTGTAGCCCATATAAACTTCGGCTACAAAAAAAAAGGCGCCTGGTGTAGCCCATATAAACTTTGGCTACAAAAAAACTCTGGGATGTGTTAATTACTGTTTCCCCTCCAGGCCGCCATGGATAGTGGGGGAATGAAATAATTCGGCTTCCAGCGCTTGAAGCCCATATAAAAACTTCGGCTACAAAAAAAGGCGCCTGGTGTAGCCCATATAAACTTCGGCTACAAGAAAGGCGCCTGGTGTAGCCCATATCAAAACTCGGGCGCCCTTTTCTACACCTTGTAACCCATATTTCCAGAAATAACATTGATGTCTATGGCGGCGCCCTTTTCATACAGGCAGCTCAGGCGCCCTTTTCAATCGATATCATGTAAATACCTTTTTTTTTTTAAACATGAGAGCAATATGGCAGCCTCCATGTTCCTCTCATTTCCTTTAAAGAACAACTGACCTGAGAGGGATATAGAGGCTGCCATATTTATTTCCTTTTTAAACAATACCAGTTGCCTGGCAGCCCTGCTGATGTCTTTGGTTGTAGTGGTATTTGAATCACACACCTGAAAGTGAAAGAAGCTTGTGGTAAAAAAAAAAAAAAGAAGCTCTGTGCTTGCGCAGTGTGTAAAAATTGCTACTACACGTGCATAGAATGGTCCTGGCCATGGGACTGCAATCAGGAGGTACATAGTCTGGCACTGCGATCAGGAGGTGCATAGTCTGGGGCTGCGCATGTGCAGTAGCTGGTGAATGACCAGCTTTCAGAGGGGCACTGCGGCTGACTAGAGGTCACAGAATTATGGCAAAGACACAGAAGGACTGCAGGGGGCTGAAAGAAACTCCAGGTAAGTTAAAGGGAACCTAAACTGAGAGGGATATGGATGTTTCCTTTTAAACAATATCAGTTGCCTGGCAGTCCTGCTGATCTATTTGGCTACAGTAGTGGCAGGATCACACACCTGAAACAAGTATGCAGCTAATCCAGTCTGACTTCAGTCAGAGCACCTGATCTGCATGCTTGTTCATGGTCTGTGGCTAAAAGTATGAGAGACACAGAATCAGCAGGAGGGTCAGGCAACTGGTATTATCTTAAAAGGAAAAATTCATATTCTCAATTTACATTCCCTTTAAAGAGACACTGAAGCAAACTAATTTTGCCCATTTTACCTTATAATTCGCTTCAGTGCTCTCATGACAAGTAAACCGCCGCGTTCCCGCCGCAAAACGAGGGCTGCAGAGCCCCCAAATCCCCGGGGGACAATTCAGCCGGCATTTCCTGGAAGGGGCAGAGCTTTCAGCTTCAGCTCTGCCCCTCCTGATGTCAATCGCGGCGGATTGCTGCCTCTCCCCGCCCCTCTCACTCTTCCTTTACAGAGAGGGGCGGGGAGAGGCGGCGATCAGTGCGGCGATTGACGGCAAGAGAGGCAGAGCTACAGCTCATAGCTCTGCCTCTCATAGCAGCAAAATCCATGACCAAGTTGTTCGTGGATATTTGCAGAGGGATTTGGGGGCTCTGCAGCCCTCGTTTTGCGGCGGGGACATGGCGGTTTACTTGGCATTAGAGCACTGAAGTAGATTATAAGGTAAAATGGGCAAAATTAGTTCGCTTCAGTGTCTCTTTAAACTGCTCCTTTTTTCACTTTAGTTATCCTTTAAGTCAAATATGATCTGCATGCTTGTTCAAGACAAATAACATTTATATTGTGCTTTTCTGCTCGCAGACTCAAAGCACCAGAGCTGCAGCCACTAGGACACGCTCTATAGGCAGTAGCAGTGTAAGGGAGACTTGCCTCAGGTCTCCTACTTAATAGGTGCTGGCTTACTGAACAGGCAGAGCCGAGATTCGAACCCAGGTCTCCTGCGTCAAGAGGCAGAGCCCTTAACTTAATCATTACACAATCCAGCCACTACAGGTTCTATGACAAAGTGTTAGAGGCAGAGGATCAGCAGAACAGCCAGGCAATGTGCATTGTTTAAAAGGAAATAAATCTGGCAACCTTTAAATCCCTCTCGCTTTATGTTCCCTTTAAAGCGGGATTGTCCCCATAAAAATCAAATTTCAACAGCAGCTGGTCTGAGTGTATTAAGTGATAAAGATGCTAATCCTGCATTAAAATTTTTCTAAATTTTTCTAAATTTTCTAAATGGCCCTTTAATTGCCATTGCCAAACAGTTGCATGCTGGGGGAGGTCTTTTTTTCTATAATATATTCCTCCTTTTCCCTTTATTTCTCCCTCTTTCTAATGACATAAGTGCACTTCCCAGTAAAGACCTCATTGGGATTGTCTGAAGACTCTGGGAGGAGAGTGTGTAACAAATACACAATTAGGGCTGGTGCACACCAGAGTGGTTCTGAAGCGTTTTTTAAAACACTTGCAGGGGGAAAACCACTTGGCTAATGAAAGTGAATGGGATGGTGCACACCAGAGCGGCTCGTGTTTTCCACAAACACAAACTCGGGGGCTGCAGCATTTTTTAGATTTCTGAGGCGTTTCTGCCTCAATGTTAAAGTATAGGAAAGTGGAAAACAGCTCTGAAAAATGCTAGATCAGAGCGGTTTTCCAGGCGTTTTTTTTGTTACAGAAGCTGTTCAGTAACAGCTTTACTGTAACAATATTTGAACTCTGCTACACAAAAACGCGCGTATATCAAAAAAAGGGCGCCTGGAAAAAAGGGCGCGGGGTGTAGCTGAAATTAGAAGTTTGAATGCAAAACCGTATTTTTCGTTGAAGAGGTTATAAACGATAATTTAGTGCTAAATACGTTAAATAAACGGAAATGAAATGGCAAAATACCGTCTATAACAGTAAACGAATTCTGAAATGAAACGTCAAATAGCGTCTATAGCAAAAACGATATTTACACTTGTATTAAGCATAGTACTAGAATGGTAGGTTTTACAGGTATTTTACTACAATTATACCTAACTTTAGGGTCACAGATATCTCTCCTTATCCCTATCCCTCACACCTAGACCCCCCTTTGTGTAAATACACATAATGTAATAAATTGTATATATTACATATATTGTACTATAACTATACCTAACCTTACTCTCATACAGAGCCCTCCCTGTACCTATCCCTAACCCCTAGACCCCCCTGGTGGTGCCTAAACCTAAGACTCCCCTGGTGGTGCCTAAACCTAAGACCCCCCTGGTGGTGCCTAAACCTAAGACTCCCCTGGTGGTGCCTAAACCTAAGACCCCCCTGTTGGTGCCTAAACCTAAGACCCCCCTGTTGGTGCCTAAACCTAAGACCCCCCTGTTGGTGCCTAAACCTAAGACCCCCCCTGGTGGTGCCTAAACCTAAGACCCCCCTGTTGGTGCCTAAACCTAAGACCCCCCTGTTGGTGCCTAACCCTAAGACCCCCCTGGTGGTGCCTAAACCTAAGACCCCCCCTGGTGGTGCCTAAACCTAAGACCCCCCTGTTGGTGCCTAAACCTAAGACTCCCCTGGTGGTGCCTAAACCTAAGACTCCCCTTCTGGTGCCTAAACCTAAGACCCCCCTGGTGGTGCCTAAAACTAACCACCACCCTGGTCCTAACCCTCCCTGTACCTATCCCTAACCCCTAGACCCCCTAGTAATGCCTAAACCTAACCATCCCCACTGCACAAAACACGCTAAACACATATAAACAATAATATATTTAATCCTTAAAATACTTCACTCCAAATAACATGAATAAAATAATTTATATATTTGTAATAGTATAACTAGCCTTAAAATCACGTAGAAATCTTAAAATAACAGTAATACTCCAAATAACATGAATAAAATAATTTATATATTTGTAATAGAATAACTAGCCTTAAAATCACGTAGAAATCTTAAAATAACAGTAATTTGTAATAAAATAACAGTAATATTTAAAGCGATATTTTAGTAACTATAATCAACGCATTAGAAGTGTAAAAACAAAGTTAATACCATAAGCGATGTATTTCTAATACAATCAGCTTTAAAAACGTTATTTAAGCATTATACATATGAAAACGAATTTTAAATGATAAAAGAAGTGTAAACGAAATTTTAGTTGTTATAGTTTTATAAGCGCATTTTTAAAACGAAAAAAAACTAGTTAAAACCCATATAAGCGAAATTTACAAACCAAAAAATAAGTATAATACAAAGTCTAAACGAACTTGTAAACGATATTTGTTATAAACTTTATCCTGTAAACGAAAACCTTTGTTAACACGATCCCTGTAACCGCTATTTCTCGTGCGCCCTTTTTTCCTGTCGGGCGTCGAATAGCCGATATTTTGCATTGCAGTCTATGGCGGCGCCCTTTTTGTCCACTATCCCTGTGCGCCCTTTTTTACTAGTTCCCAAAAACGCTCCAAAAAACGCTAAGCATGTTTAGAAAAACTCTCTCCACATGCCTAGAATCGCTCTGAAAATCTGCTTCCAAAACCTCTAGCGTTTTGCAGATCTGCTAGAGGTTTTTTGTGTGCACTGGGCCGTAGCAAGAGGATAGAAAAAGAACGAGGGAGGAAATGATGTCAGGATTAGCTTCATTCAAAGTTAACCAAGTTGGAAACTGTCTAGAATAGGATTCTCTGCTTTTCCTTTATAAAATTCACAGGAATCATAACATAGATCAGTACATTTGTTATGTAAGTAGAACTAGTATTTATCTACTTATATATGTGTTTTTATTTCTAGGTTAGCAAGGGTGTCACTTGTTCTTTAAAGGGAAATAAATATGGCATCCTCCATATCCCACTCAGTTCACAATTTTGTGAAATAAATGTTCTCTGTGGTAGATACTTTCTGCAGACAGTCAACCTGTGATGAATCAAAAGAAAAAATGCATACATACCTGGGGCTTCCTCCAGCCCCCTTCGGCCTGATCAGTCACTCGCCATCCTCTAACTCCTGAATTCTCTGCTATGGCTCCCATCAACTTCAGGGCTTACTGCACATGTGCACTCGCTGGGAGCGTTCTGTGCCTGCACAGTACTACTGTGCAAGCGCAGTACGCTCCTGGCCACAGGAGCGGGACAGGGAAGCATGTGCAGCCAAGTCACGCATGTTCAGTAAGCCCCGACTCACAAAGTTACCAGGAGCCATAGCAGGACCTAGGAGGAGGAGGAGGAGGAGGAGGGACCTGTCAAACCATAGAGGGCTGGAGGAAGCCCCAGGTATGTATGAATTTTTACTTTTGATTCATCTCAGGTTTACTTTAAAGAGAATCTGAAGTGAAAATAAACTTATGATAAAATGAGTTGTATGTGTAGTACAGCGAAGAGTTAGAACATTAGCAGCACAGATATTGTTTCCAGTACAGGAAGAGTTAAGAAACATCAGTTGTTATCTATGCAAAAGAGCTACTCTGAGCTCTGGGACCAAAAAGGTTGTGGACAGCACTGTCTTTTGAAGCTCTTATCAAAAATGTCTGTCATTGTTTCTCATTTGTTTATGGTTCTCCTGCAGAGGAAAGTTTAAAAGATCATTAGCACTGCTCTGTGAAATCATTCGAAATGCTGATAATGTGTAAACTGCATATATTATAAAATGTTGCAATGTTATAAAAAAAAAAGCTATGTAACTGAAAATAAAAATATAAGACTTTTCTTTGCTACTAATGTTATATTAATTATCCATACTACACATACAATTCATTATATCATAAGGTTTTTTTTCTTCAGTGTCACTTTAAGAGGTTGATCATGTGCCTTCCTCTGGAAACAAAAATGTCAACTATGCTCTGTCCTTAAAAAAAATTAAAAATGCTTTTGATTTTATGATTTGGAAATCTAGGCTCAAGAATTGGAAGATGTCTGAAAAAATGTGATATCTTGGACATTTTATGTTAGCTGTAACTATCTTTCAAACTCACTTCTTTCTTAAAATGTTATGACATGTTTAATGTTCATTTCAGGGCAGCAGCTGTTCTCGGTGCCAGATTTTCAGTTCTGCTGCATCACTTTTATTGTGAACAAAGGTTTGGCTTAAGAGAAGCCGCCTTAGGCAAGGTTGTCAACTCTTCTCTCACTAGAAATACAGTTAACTGACACTGTTTAAGCAGATGACTCTCTGCTAAGGGAATTAGATTCCTTATTTACATCTGTAAGCTTAATATTTCAGTAGAAAGAAATGAATGGCATTCAGTTCAAGCTCATCCGTACGATGTTTGAAAACTCGCAGAGTAACACGTAGAGTGTTGTAGGTAACGTTTTTGATGTAGTTAGGAAACTCATTTGTGAAGCTATAACAGGAATTAAAGAACCGACCAATATCAACAAAGCCTGTGGGGGAAACTGTAAGTCAGCCACAGGTGTACTTTGATTATTTTACTACTATGGAGCTGAAAGATTAGTGTGGCTTTTAATGCTGCCCATTTGAAGTCCACATATTTAGATAGGGGTGGATTTTTAATCCTTTATTTAAAAAACTGTACAGCTTTACTGGAAACTAAGGAACCATTTATCACCACCCTTAGGCTGGTCCATACATGGAGTGTGCCAGGCAGAAATGGATTAAGATAGAGTGACCAGATTTTTGTGGGTCCCACCTGGGACGGGGAGGGGGGGCGGGGGGGGGGGGGGCGAAAACTGGGGATGACTGAGGAGCGCGCATCAACGAAGACTGGGGAGGGGGCTCCGGCGCGCGCAGCGTGGCGCGGTGAAAAATGGGCGTGGCCATGTCATTGTATGGGCGGAACTAACGTAATGATGTAACAGCGAGGCATAAGAAAGCAGTGTTTACGCCATGATGTGAACAAACGAGACTTTGCATCATGGGTGTGCAGAAACTGTGTGATGCTAATAGTATACCATAACCACAATGCAGCAAACATAGCCATCTATGACCATTAAATAATAAATGCAGTAACAGTTAACCCGGACACCAGAAAATAAGCGCAAGGGGCAACATGTCAGCACAAAATAAACGCAATGCGGGCAACATGTCAGTACAAAATAAACGCAATGCGGGCAAACATGTCAGTACAAAATAAATGCAATGCGGGCAAACATTCCATCAGAAAATTAAACGCAATGCGGGCAAACATTTCACCAGAAAAGAAACGCAATGCGGGCAAACATTTCACCAGAAAAGAAATGCATTGCGGGCAATCATTTCACCAGAAAAGAAACGCAATGCGGGCAAACATTTCACCAGAAAAGAAACACAATGCGGACAAACATTTCACCAGAAAATTAACGCAATGCGGGCAAACATTTTACCAGAAAAGAAACGCAATGCGGGCAAACATTTCACCAGAAAAGAAACGCAATGCAGGCAAAAATTTCACCAGAAAAGAAACGCAATGCGGGCAAACATTTCACCAGAAAAGAAACGCAATGCGGGCAAACATTTCACCAGAAAAGAAACGCAATGCGGGCAAACATTTCACCTGGAAAAAAAAACGCAATGCGGGCAAACATTTCACCAGAAAAGAAACGCAATGCGGGCAAACATTTCACCAGAAAAGAAACGCAATGCGGGCAAACATTTCACCAGAAAAGAAACGCAATGCGGGCAAACATTTCACCTGGAAAAAAAACCGCAATGCGGGCAAACATTTCACCAGAAAAGAAACGCAATGCGGGCAAACATTTCACCTAGAAAAAAAAAACGCAATCCGGGCAAACATTTTACCAGAAAAGAAACGCAATGCGGGCAAACATTTCACCAGAAAAGAAACGCAATGCGGGCAAACATTTCACCTGGAAAAAAAACCCGTAATGTGGGCAAACTTTTCACCTGAAAAAGAAAGCATTTACTCACCTGGCAGAAGTCTCCGGCCTCTGGTGCGCTGCTCCCGGGACCACCTGCCTCCTGAAGTCTCCCCCGCTGACAGGCAGAGCAGGGCTACGGCAAGATGGCGCCCGAAGCCCTGTACTGGAGACACAAATAGTTTCCAGTACAGGGCTTCGGCAGCCATCTTGCCGTAGCCCTGCTCACCTGCCGGTGTCGGAACAGACACCGGAAGAGGAGGCTGGAGCGGGGCTGCGGGCAATGAACTGGCACGGCGTCTATAGACGCCGCTGCCAGTTCATGAGGAGAGTGGCCAGAGTCCCGAGGCCGGGACGTCCCGCTGCTAAAAGCGGGACGTTTCCCGGGACCTCCTGCTGCATGGGACAGCGGACCCCGAATCCGGGACGCGTCCCGGGCAATCCGGGACGTCTGGTCACTCTAATTAAGATGAAATGGGGCATTAGGCAAGTTAGTAATTTTTGCCCCTTGCTGATGGTCACCTGGCTTTTTTAGTAATATTTGGTGGGGGCTAGCATACACCAAGCCCCTAGACTCTCTAGAGGCCCTAGGCAACTGCCTAGAAATGCCTTGTGGATGATCTGACTCTGGTGCCAGAGGGAAGGGGGGGATTACTTTCTTCTAGGGGGATGCTCCCTAGCCCCCATATTTATGCTGGCGTGCATTTTTTTCCCAGGCATTTTTTTTTTTTTTACTGAAGATAGGCGTTTATGGAATTCTATGTGGTCATTGTTCTACTGCAGAATGGTGCACGTTAGCCTCCGAGGAAGCAAGGCTCAGCCTCACCCCATTGCGAAACGGTTATAAGGCCGTGCACCCTCTGGCGCCCACAGCTGCCTCCCTCACCCCAGCAGAGCACAATAAGTACTTTACACTTCACTTGAAAATGTATTTGTGAATGTGGCTACCACAGATGCTTGTACACTTGCTACTACTGCATTAAAGCTATAGTGCAAGACAAATTCTTTTTTCTCTTCAGTGGCTACTGCAGAATGATTTGGGGATAGTTCAGTAGCCTATGTAATAACATCGAAAGATAGACAAGTATCTGCTTCTGCTCACCGACATTGAGAAGACTAACAACTGACAAAATCTCCACCTCCATATGCAGAAATGCAACACAAAACCTGTAAAGCATAGTTCCCCAACCCTGTCCTCAAGGCCCACCAACAGTGCATGTTTTGCAGGATACCGCACACAATCACAGGTGAGGTAATTGGTGTCTCAGCAGAGCTGATTAACCACCTCTCTGGATTTCCACAAAACATGCACTGTTGGTGGGCCTTGAGGACAGGGTTGGGGAACTCTGCTGTAAAGGATCTCCACCATGTTTCACGGTTGCTTGCAGCAGATACCCATCATTGTACCATTTTCTAGACCAGGGTTGTCCCCAGTACAGGGCTGCTGCTGATCTCAGCACTGTACATGTTAATTAGACTGCGGTTTCACCGTCTAACAGTCTCCCGAATGCCGATCGCTGCTCGGAGACTGAAGGCGGGGCGGAGCTTCGCCACCCGAGCAGGAGATGTGCGCGCAGCCTGAGCGCAAACTCCTGCAAACTGCAGCCCCAGGACTTGACGCCAATTGGCATTAGGCGGTCCTGGGGCTGCCACCGCGGCCACGCCCCTTGGCGTGAGGCGGTCCTGGGGGGGTTAGAGAAGAACGGTCGTGAAAATCTTAAAGCTTAAAACACATACAAATAAGAAGTACATTTCTTCAAGAGTAAAATGAGCCATAAATTACTTTTCTCCTATGTTGCTGTCACTTGTTGGCCAGCTTCCCTGCTCGCTGCACACTTATTTGGCAGTTGGACGGAGCAACTGCCATTCACTGAGTGCTTTTAAAAAATAAAGAAAACCCTGAGAACCCCCCATGAAGAGATGGGCTAGTCCAAAATGTAGTGTCAGATTTCTACTACCTACTGTTAGTGACAGCAACATAGGAGAAAAGTAATTTATGGCTCATCGTACTCTGGAAGAAACATACTTCTTATTTGTATGTTTACATGTATTTAGGATGTGCTGAGAAAGGAAGAAATGTGTTCCACTTTCACAACTGGAAATCTGGAGATTTCTGCCTCTGAAGTAGCTTGTTGATGCAGTAAGACTTCAAGGACATCTGAACTGAGAGGAACATGGAGGCTGCCATATTTATTTCTTTTTAAACAATACCAATTGTCTGACATCCTGCTGATCTATTTGGCTGCAGTAGTATCTGGATCACTAACCTTCAACAAGCGTGCAGTTAATCTAGTCAGACTTCAGTCAGAAACACATGCTCTGCATGCTTCTTCAGGGTCTATAGCTAAAAATGTTAGAGATAGAGGATCATCGGGACTGCCAGGCAACTGTTATTGTTTAACCCTCCTGGCGGTCTATTAAAAACCGCCAGGGGGCAGCGCAGCAGTTTTTTTTTATTTTATTTTTTTTAAATCATGTAGCGAGCCCAGGGCTCGCTACATCATAGCTGCTGTGCAGCGCCATCTCCCCACCCTCTTCGATCACTTCCGACGATCAAGCCTGTCCGGAAATCCCGTTCTGAACGGTATTTCCATTAGGGCTTCCCCCGTCGCCATGGCAACGAGCAGGATGACGTCACTGCTGTCATCGACGTCGTGACATCAAAGAAAGTCCCGATCCACCCCTCAGTGTTGCCCTGGGTCGGGGGGGGGGGGGGGCGGCGCGGCAGGTAGCGGCGAATCGGCAGGTAGCGGCGGCGATTGGAGTGCACACGCAGCTAGCAAAGTGCTAGCTGCGTGTAGCAAAAAAAATTATTAACTCACCTGTCCCAACGCTGGTCCGGTATATTCATTCATCATCCTCGCTAGCTGCCTCTTCTCAGCAATCCAGCGCATGTTATTGCGTAATAACGCGCTGGGTCACTAAGGAAGCAGGGGAAGACACTACTGCAGCCAAAGAAATGAACAGGACTGCCAGTGGCAGGCAAGAGGGAACTTGTATTGTTTAAAAGGAAATATATATTGCAGTTTCAGGATCCCCCCCCCCCCCCCCCCTCCCTCAGTTTAGGTGCCCTTTAATATCAAAGGGTGATCACAACAAATATTCTTTTTCTTTTGTTTATTTTTTCCATTCTTGCATTTTTACTTAGTTTTTTTTTTTTAAATTGATTACGTGATTAGCACTTAGTAGTGGTTGCACTCTTGCCTTGCAGCGCTGGGTCCCTAGTTTGAATCCCAGCCAGGGCACTCTGCATGGAGTTTGTATGTTCTCCCCATGTCTGCATGGGTTTCCTCTGTGCACTTTGGTTTCCCCCCACATCCCCAAAACATACAGGTAAGTTAATTGGCTTCACCCAAAATTGTGCCTAGACTACGATACATACACTACACAATACATACTGTACATAGACATTTGACTATGGTAGGAATCAGATTGTGAGCTCCACTGAGGGACAGTTAAAGGACACATCCGAGCACTGAAAAATAAAAAATATCCACTTACCTGGTGCTTCCTCCAGCTCCTGCCAGCTGTCCTGTACTATCGCCGCAGCTCCGTTTCACGCCGGTGGCCCGGGGTCCCCTCCGGCGCAAGATGTGCACTGCGCCTGCACGAGCGGCCCTCAGAGTCGCACTGACATCATCCGGACTGTACTGCACAGACGCCATAGGCAAACGCAGGGGGGGGGATTACAGCTGCCCGGAATCCCCCCCTCAGACCAGAGTCGATGCAGTGTCTGAGGACAGGCACAAGTTAAGACACCAGAATATCTGCAGGCATCCTGCAGCTCACAGCACTGCCCCCTTTCTTGCCCTGCTACAGTTGACTTTGGATGGAGCAGCAGCGTGTGTACAGAGCATCGAGCAGCACTGGGGAACTTTACAGTGCACATAGCCAGGTATGAACACAGCCTTGTGCCCCTGCTGTGTGGAGGCTTCACTTTCCCCTTCATTAGCAATGTCAGCTGTCCTCATTATTATCTGTATCCAAACTGATCCTGATTGATCCAGTCGTCGATCTCTAGCAGATTGGACATTTAGGAAATAATTGTCAGATCCTGTCAGTCGGATGGGAAATTGCATTATGTTTACCCAGTATGATGCCCTACTATATTAATATACTACATTGTGCGTGGCTGAGGGAGACCTTTCAGGAATCCCCCCTTTGAAAATCCTGGGTTTTCCCCTGCAGACGCAGTAGTTCTGTGCCTGCGCAGTACAGTCCAGATGACATCAGTGCGACTCAGTGAGCCACATGGTGAAGCGCAAGCAGATGCCAACCTGGCGAGGTCGGCATCTGCACCGGAGGGGCCCGGAGCCACCGTAGCTGCGGAGAGGGCACAGGACGGCTGCAAGGGGCTGAAGGAAGCCCGAGGTAAGTGGATTTTTTATTTTTCAGGTGCTCGGACCTTCCCTTTAAAGAGAGTCTGAAGCGAGAATAGATCTCGCTTCAGACCTCATATATAGCAGGGGCACGTGTGCCCCTGCTAAAACGCCGCTATCCCGCGGCTTAAAGGGGGTCCCTGTCCCCCCAAATCCCCTCCGTAATGCGGGGGAGCGCTTCCGCATTGGGGCAGGGCTAACCGCCGCAGCCCTGCCCCACGCGCGTCTGTCAGCGCGTATCTCCGCCTCTTCCCCGCCCCTCTCAGTCTTCCTTCACTGAGAGGGGCGGGGGAGAGGCGGCGATGCGCGTCTGATAGACGCGCTGGGAGACAGTGCTGCAGCCGTTAGCCCTTGCCTCCAGGAAGCAAAAATCTATGACCAACTTGCGACCAAGGTTTGCGGGGGGTGGGTTGGGGGGTCAGGGACCCTCGTGCAGCCGCGGGATAGCGGCGTCTTAGCAGGGGCACACATGCCCCTGCTATATATGAGAGCTGAAGCGAGATTTAGTCTCGCTTCAGTGTCTCTTTAAGTGGCAAGACTATACTCTGTACAGCGCTGCAGAAACCGTCAGCGCTATATAAATCCTACTAATATAATAAATGGGAAAGTTCGGATGTTTGGATATTTGGATGTTTGGATGTTTGTTACTCGATCACGCAAAAATGGCTGAACGGATTTGAATGAAATTTGGCACACACATAGTACATTACCTGGAATAAAGTATAGGATACTTTTTATTCCCATAACCAAAAAGGGGGCGGAGACAAATACAAATTTCACTGGAAAATGTAAACTGCAGCCATTCTTACACTGTTAATGGTAGGGTTCTCAAACTTTGCACAGTTGGTCGTTGGGTGACTGGGATTAATATTCAGAAAGGTGGGTGGAGTCTATAAAAGCCAATCAAAATTAACCTATTGATTTTCAAGGGGAATATTTACATTGCTGCCATTCTTGCACTATTAATGGCACAAGCCTCAAACCTGGTACAGTTGATCATTGGGTGACTGGGGTTCAATTTCAGAAAGGGGGTGGAGCCACAAATAGCCAATTAAATTTGTTTCATTTCAATGCAAATTATTGATGCCAAACACCGCAAAGATCACAAACTTGGTAATTGATTAATTGTGTGTTAGGGTTAGAAAAGTAGGCACAGCCAACACCAGCCAAATACATAAATGGGCAATGCCGGGTCATAAGTGGGTGGAGACAAATACAAATTTTACTGGGAAAATGTGAACAGCAGCCATTCTTACACTGTTAATGGTAGGGTTCTCAAACTTTGCACAGTTGGTTACTGGGTGACTGGGATTAATATTCAGAAAGGTGGGTGGAGTCTATAAAAGCCAATCAAAATTAACCTATTGATTTTCAAGGGGAATATTTACATTGCTGCCATTCTTGGACTGTTAATGGCACAAGCCTCAAACCTGGTACAGTTAATCATTGAGTGACTAGGGTTCAATTTCAGAAAGGGGGTGGAGCCACAAATAGCCAATTAGATTTGTTATATTCCAATGCAAATTATTGATGCCAAACACCGCAAAGCTCACAAACTTGGTTATTGAGTAATTGATTAATTGTGCGTTAGGGTTAGAAAAACGGGCACAGCCAACACCAGCCAAATACATAAGCGGGCAACGCTGGGTCATAAGTGGGCGGAGACAAATACAACTTTTACTGGGAAAATGTAAACAGCAGCCATTCTTACACTGTTAATGGCAGGGTTCTCAAACTTTGCACAGTTGGTTACTGGGTGACTGGGGTTTATATTCAGAAAAGTGGGTGGAGCCTACAAAAGGCAATCAAAAATTACCTATTGATTTTTCAGGGGAATATTTCATTGCTGCCATTCTTGCACTGTTAATGGCACAAGCCTCAAACCTGGTACAGTTGATCATTGGGTGACTGGGGTTTACATTTATAAAAGGGGGTGGAGCTACAAACAGCCAATATGAGTTGTTTCATTTTAATGCAGGTTATTGATGCCAAAGACAGCAAAGCTCACAAACTTGGTCATTGAGTAACTGATTAATTGTGTGTTAGGGTTAGGAAAAGTGGGCGCAGCCAGAACCTGCAAAATACATAATCGGGCAATGCCGGGTCATCAGTAGGCGGAGACAAATGTAAATTTCACTGAGAAAATGTAAACTGCAGCAATTCTTACACTTTTAATGGTAGGGTTCTCAAACTTTGCACAGTTGGTCACTGGGTGACTGGGATTAATATTCAGAGAAGTGGGTGGAGCCTACGAAAGCCAATCAAAATTCACCTATTGATTTTCAAGAGGGAATATGTAATTGCTACCATTCTTGCACTGTTAATGGCACAAGCCTTAAACCTGGTACTGTTGGTCATTGGGTGACTGGGGTTAAATTTAGACAAAGGGGTAGAGACACAAACAGCCAATCAGATTTGTTTAATCTCAATGCAAATTATTGATGCTAAAAACCGCAAAGCTCACAAACTTGGTTATTTAGTAATTGTGTGTTAGGGTTAGAAATAGTAGGCGGAGCCAACACCAGCCAAATACATACCTGAACAATGTTAGGAGATCAGTTGGTGGAGAAAAATACAAATTTCATTGTGCAAATGTAAACTGCAGCCATTCTTACACTGTTAATGGTAGGGTTCTCAAACTTTGCACAGTTGGTCCCTGGGTGACTGGGATTAATATTCAGAAAAGTGGGTGGAGCCTATAAAAGCCAATCAAAATCCACCTATTGATTTTTAAGGGGAATATTTAATTGCTGCCATTCTTGCACTGTTAATCACCTGTACCTGGTACAGTTGGCCATTGGGGTTCAAATTCAGAAAAGGGGTGGAGCCACATCCAATCAGATTAATTTTATTTCATTGCAAATTATTGATGCCAAAGACCGCAAAGCTCACATACTTGGTCATTAAGTAATTGTGTGTTAGGGTTAGGAAAAGTGGGCAGAGCCAACACTAGCCAAATACATACCCGGGCAACGCCGGGCGTCCAGCTAGTACTAAATAATGATAATAAAAAAAATAATAGTGATAGCATTAGGTTTACAACAACCTCACTTTATAGCACTTTTTCTCAACTGCATTAAAGGGACTCCGAGCACCTCTCTTGGGCATGCCTTTAAGCCAGACGACTTCCAACAAAGTTGTACTATGACCCCTCTGGAGGAGCCTCTTGCAATGGCCATGCGTGTCACTTCCTCTTCCTGCTTCATTCAATGATGCACTTCTCTAATAGAGAAGATGGGGTGACCCGGAAGTTACAACATAGACAAGATGGCAGCCGCGATTTTTAAACTGAAATCGAACGAAAACTATTTGGTTTAGATAGAGTGTATATGAAAGAGGAGAGCACAGGCTACAGAAAGGTATGCATCTTTAAGTACTTTGCAGTACTTGTCGGAGTCTTAAAGGCATGCCCATGAGAGGTGCTCGGAGTCCCTTTAAACTTTTGCAAGTATGATGTGCACACAGTACATAGTTCATCCATTTCTATAGAGCAGTGAGATGAAAGTGTTGCTGTATATAGCAGTGTGCGACACATCTATAGTAAAGCTCTGTGATCAGTGTACAGCTTGTGCTCTGCTGCTTCTACCAGCCCACACACGACAGATGAAGATGCTAATGAGCTATAATTGTTCTTCACAGAGAAACTTCTCACTGAGCTGATTACTGGGAGAAGGTAGGGAGAGGAAGACAGGAATAGAAGATGTTAAACAAGCACACCTCTGCCCTGTCCCTTCTCAGTGACCTGCATGTCAGGCAGCCGTCATCCCATTTCCCTCAGGCACGGCTTGTCTGGCACCTCTGCTATCCGCAATCTCTCATTAAAACCAAGTGTGACCCAGTTGTCATCTGTATTTATCCATCCTGCTGAGAGTCAACATAAAATATTGCAATGCCCCTTAGCTGTAAATTTCCACATGGATGGGTAACTACTGTAGCACAATCACCCTATATTTATGCCTATCTAAACAAAAGGCAAATTCTAACAGCTACAATAATAAGTGGATAGAAGCAGTGTACAGAAGCAAAGTGTTGGACAGGATACCCATTTCATGGTCTGGATGTGCTTGGAATCAGTGGTGCTCACCGCCAGGTCGTGATCACGCTTACGCGTGGATTCATGACCATTTTGACGCATTCCGCCTCGGACACGCTAAGCCGTGAATAGATTTTCAACCACGAAAATCTACTTCGGCTTCGCGTGAATGCGGACAGAAATCCGCATTCACGCTCGTGAAACCCGGTGCTGAAGTCGTGGTTTGCGGAAATGCGTCAAACTATGCGGAAGTGACACATTGCAGGCCAATCAGAGTGCCCCAGCCAGGCCCTAGCAACCAATCACAGGAGGGGAGCTATGCCCTCCCCTCCTGAATATAAAGCGGCGGCCATGATGGAAAAGCTCTGTCCTTGTTAGACTGTGGTGCTGAGAGGATTATCTCCAGGCCATTGTTGTTTGAGCAAGTGCATTTATTGAGTTAAAAACAAAGCGTTTTTTTTTTTGCTAACACTGCTCTTATACTGTACACAGTTAGCTAGTCAGTGAGTGATTGCTGTAGTTAGTTGTAGTCAGTGTAGTGTAGTGGGAGTGTGGGAGTCTAGTGATTATTTAACTGTGTGTAGTGCAGGCAGGTTCAGTGCTGCAGTGTAGTCAGTGTAGTGGGAGTGGGGATTATCTGTGTGTAGTGCAGGCAGGCAGGTTAGTACAGCTGCAGTGTTCACTTGCATATTCCAGTGACAGTTATACACTTGTACTATTTGCAGGCAGCCAGTCACACCGCCGGCGCCGCCACTCTCTGCCAGCGCTGTTCATTCATTCTGTCAGTGACCTTGTGCTGTGCCCAGTGCCCACTGCTCGCTCGCTGGCATATGAGCATCTCATTACACAGTGTGACATCCTTGTGTGCCCACTGCATCCTTCAGTGACCTAGTTGTATATCCAGTGCCCACTGCTGTGCCCACTGCATCCTTCAGTGACCTTGTACTGTGCCCACTGCATCCTTCAGTGACCTAGTTGTATATCCAGTGCCCACTGCTGTGCCCACTGCATCCTTCAGTGACCTTGTACTGTGTCCACTGCATCCTTCTGTGACCTAGTTGTATTTCCAGTGCCCACTGCTGTGCCCACTGCATCCTTCAGTGACCTTGTACTGTGCCCACTGCATCCTTCAGTGACCTTGTACTGTGCCCACTGCATCCTTCAGTGACCTAGTTGTATATCCAGTGCCCACTGCTGTGCCCACTGCATCCTTCAGTGACCTTGTACTGTGCCCACTGCATCCTTCAGTGACCTAGTTGTATATCCAGTGCCCACTGCTGTGCCCACTGCATCCTTCAGTGACCTTGTACTGTGCCCACTGCATCCTTCAGTGACCTAGTTGTATATCCAGTGCCCACTGCTGTGCCCACTGCATCCTTCAGTGACCTTGTACTGTGCCCACTGCATCCTTCAGTGACCTAGTTGTATATCCAGTGCCCACTGCTGTGCCCACTGCATCCTTCAGTGACCTTGTACTGTGCCCACTGCATCCTTCAGTGACCTAGTTGTATATCCAGTGCCCACTGCTGTGCCCACTGCATCCTTCAGTGACCTTGTACTGTGCCCACTGCATCCTTCAGTGACCTAGTTGTATATCCAGTGCCCACTGCTGTGCCCACTGCATCCTTCAGTGACCTTGTACTGTGCCCACTGCATCCTTCTGTGACCTAGTTGTATATCCAGTGCCCACTGCTGTGCCCACTGCATCCTTCAGTGACCTTGTACTGTGCCCACTGCATCCTTCAGTGACCTTGTACTGTGCCCACTGCATCCTTCAGTGACCTAGTTGTATATCCAGTGCCCACTGCTGTGCCCACTGCATCCTTCAGTGACCTTGTACCGTGCCCACTGCATCCTTCAGTGACCTAGTTGTATATCCAGTGCCCACTGCTGTGCCCACTGCATCCTTCAGTGACCTTGTACTGTGCCCACTGCATCCTTCAGTGACCTAGTTGTATATAGTGTTGGGCGAACAGTGTTCGCCACTGTTCGGGTTCTGCAGAACATCACCCTGTTCGGGTGATGTTCGAGTTCGGCCGAACACCTGACGGTGCTTGGCCAAACCGTTCGGCCATATGGCCGAACTAAGAGCGCATGGCCGAACGTTCCCCGAACGTTCGGCTAGCGCTGTGATTGGCCGAACGGGTCACGTGGTTCGGACCCGAACGCGCTCTGATTGGCCGAACGGTCACGTGGTTCGGGTAAATAAATACCCGAACCACGTCATATCTCCGCCATTTGTCTGTGGGTTTAGCTTTGGGTAGGCAGGCAGGGTAGTTCGCGCTCCAGCCACGCTAGCCAGGGTCCCCCCTGTCATTGTGTCACTGCTGGGAACAGTAGTACACCGCTTGCTCAGCCACACTATATAGCATTCTGTTTACTGCCACTCTGTGTACCTCGCTCAGCCACACTATATAGCATTCTGTTTACTGCCACTCTGTGTCTGCTGGGAATAGTAGTACACCGCTTGCTCAGCCACACTATATAGCATTCTGTTTACTGCCACTCTGTGTACCTCGCTCAGCCACACTATATAGCATTCTGTTTACTGCCACTCTGTGTCTGCTGGGAATAGTGGTACACCGCTCGCTCAGCCACACTATATAGCATTCTGTTCACTGTTCTGTGTCTGCTTGGAATAGTGGTACACCGCTCGCTCAGCCACACTATATAGCATTCTGTTTACTGTTCTGTGTCTGCTGGGAATAGTGGTACACCGCTCGCTCAGCCACACTATATAGCATTCTGTTTACTGTTCTGTGTCTGCTGGGAATAGTGGTACACCGCTCGCTCAGCCACACTATATAGCATTCTGTGCACTGTTCTGTGTCTGCTGGGAATAGTGGTACACCGCTCGCTCAGCCACACTATATAGCATTCTGTTCACTGTTCTGTGTCTGCTGGGAATAGTGGTACACCGCTCGCTCAGCCACACTATATAGCATTCTGTTTACTGTTCTGTGTCTGCTGGGAATAGTGGTACACCGCTCGCTCATCCACACTATATAGCATTCTGTTCACTGTTCTGTGTCTGCTGGGAATAGTGGTACACCGCCCGCTCAGCCACACTATATAGCATTCTGTTCACTGTTCTGTGTCTGCTGGGAATAGTGGTACACCGCCCGCTCAGCCACACTATATAGCATTCTGTTCACTGTTCTGTGTCTGCTGGGAATAGTGGTACACCGCTCGCTCAGCCACACTATATAGCATTCTGTTCACTGTTCTGTGTCTGCTGGGAACAGTAGTACACCGCTCGCTCAGCCAGAGTATATAGCATTGTGTTTACTGCCACTCTGTGTACACCGCTCAGCCAGACTATATACCATTGTTTACTGACACTCTGTGTACACCGCTCAGCCAGACTATATACCATTGTTTACTGACACTCTGTGTACACCGCTCAGCCAGACTATATACCATTGTTTACTGCCACTCTGATTCTGCTGGGAACAGTAGTACACCGCTCGCTCAGCCAGACTATATAGCATTGTGTTTACTGCCACTCTGTGTACACCGCTCAGCCAGACTATATACCATTGTTTACTGACACTCTGTGTACACCGCTCAGCCAGACTATATACCATTGTTTACTGAAACTCTGTGTACACCGCTCAGCCAGACTATATACCATTGTTTACTGCCACTCTGATTCTGCTGGGAACAGTAGTACACCGCTCGCTCAGCCAGACTATATACCATTGTTTACTGACACTATATAGCAGACTATATAGCATTGTGTGTACACCGCTCAGCCAGACTATATACCATTGTTTACTGACACTCTGTGTACACCGCTCAGCCAGACTATATACCATTGTTTACTGCCACTCTGATTCTGCTGGGAACAGTAGTACACCGCTCGCTCAGCCAGACTATATACCATTGTTTACTGACACTCTGTGTACACCGCTCAGCCAGACTATATACCATTGTTTACTGCCACTCTGATTCTGCTGGGAACAGTAGTACACCGCTCGCTCAGCCAGACTATATACCATTGTTTACTGACACTCTGTGTACACCGCTCAGCCAGACTATATACCATTGTTTACTGCCACTCTGATTCTGCTGGGAACAGTAGTACACCGCTCGCTCAGCCAGACTATATACCATTGTTTACTGACACTATATAGCAGACTATATAGCATTGTGTGTACACCGCTCAGCCAGACTATATACCATTGTTTACTGACACTCTGTGTACACCGCTCAGCCAGACTATATACCATTGTTTACTGCCACTCTGATTCTGCTGGGAACAGTAGTACACCGCTCGCTCAGCCAGACTATATACCATTGTTTACTGACACTCTGTGTACACCGCTCAGCCAGACTATATACCATTGTTTACTGCCACTCTGATTCTGCTGGGAACAGTAGTACACCGCTCGCTCAGCCAGACTATATAGCATTGTGTTTACTGCCACTCTGTGTACACCGCTCAGCCACACTATATAGCATTGCGTACTCTGCCAGTCAGTGTGTATATTGCTGGGATCAGTAATACTCCACTCACCGTCAACCACTATATGAGCTCAACATGAGTTCCCCAGAGACCTCCGCTGTGAGCAGCACTCCCAACAACAGCAACAGCCAACGCCCCACGCAAGCTATAACATCCACCCCAGCAGCCAGTGGTCAGCAGCAGCCCTCCCCGGAGGAGAACGTTGTGTCCATCAGTCCGTCGCCAGAGCGATTAATGAGGGCTGCCATTGAGGAGATGATGGGGCCTGATGTGGAGGAGGAGGTCTGGCTCAGGCCAGCATCCCAAGTTAATGTTGAGGACGATGAGGGGTCTGTGTCTGGGGATGTTGGGGTGGCAGAGGTGGTGGGTGGGTCAGACTCAGGAGAAGAGTTGTATGATGAGGATGATGATCGGGACCATCTGTATGTGCCTCAGAGTCCGACCCCGGAAAACATGTTGTATCGTGTGTTTAGGTACTAAAATCTGCGTTCCCTCCCAGTAGTGTTGGGCGAACAGTGTTTGCCACTGTTCGGGTTCTGCAGAACATCACCCTGTTCGGGGTGACTATATAGCAGACTATATAGCATTGTGTTTAATGCCACTCTGTGTACACGGCTCAGCCACACTATATAGCATTGTGTTTACTTCCACTCTGTGTCTGCTGGGAACAGTAGTACACCGCTCACCCGCCACTGTATAGCATTGTGCTCTGTGTCACTGCTGACAATAGTGGTACACCGCTCACCCACCACTGTATAGCATTTCTGTACTGCCACTGTACTGCTGCCAGTCAGCGTGTACTTTAAGGATAAGTGAAATGAGAAAGAAATCCGGTGAAAGAGGGAGGGGCAAGGGAAGAGGTGTTTCCCCTGACGGTTCACGTACAGGCCACAGGGGAGCACCCAAGAAAACCCACTCAATACTGCCCATGTTGTCCAGGACAACAACCCTCACAGATCCAAAAGAACAGGACCAGATAATTACTTGGATGACCTCTCAAGCGTCCAGCAGTGGGTTAAGCAGCACCAGCACATCACGCACGAGGTCCGAGTCCTCAGCCAGTTAAAGTCTGGGCTTTCTTTGAAGACTGCACTGAGGATGTTACCATGGCGATTTGCAAGGTGTGCAAGACCCGCCTGAGCAGGGGGAAAAGTATTAACAACCTCTCCACCACCAGCATGAGCCGCCACATTCTATCCAAACATCCCACTCTGTGGGCAAACGCGGCAGGACAGGGTACCACCAGCAACACTGCCTCCCTTGGGTTCACCAGACTCACCACCAGACCCGCCTCAGCAGCAGCAGTAGCCCAGCCATTGCGTGGTTCACAACATTCACAAACATCAGACGATGCTGACACTGTCACTTTCCGGACTAGTGCTCTTGAGGTCTCCCAGTGTTCATCAAACACAACAACCAACAGCCCTTCGGTGTGCAGCGCTACGGTTGAGTTGTCTGTCTCTGAGATGTTTGAGCACAAGAGGAAATTGCCAGCAAATGACCCCCGGGCCGTGGCAGTAACAGCCAGCCAGCATAGCCAAGCTTCTGGCCTGCGAAATGCTGCCATATCGAGTGGTGGAGACAAACAGCTTCAAGGGCATGATGTCAGTGGCCATCCCACGTTACGTGGTTCCCAGCCGCTACCACTTTGCGCGCTCTGCAGTGCCTGAGTTGCATGAGCACGTGGTCAGCTAAATAACCCGAAGCTTGAAGAATGCCGTTGCCTGCAAGGTTCACCTCACCACTGACACCTGGACGAGTGCGTTCGGCCAGGGTCGATACATCTCCCTTACCGCGCACTGGGTGAACCTTGTGGAGCCTGGCAGCGATTCCTCACCTGCTACGGCGCGGGTGTTGCCCACGCCGCAAACAGCTGGATAACAACAGCAGCACCTACCTCTCTGACTCCTTCTCCTCCAACGCATCTCAAAGCTGTACCTCATCCGGAAATGCTAACCCAGCACCAGCAGCAGTAGGATCGTGGAAGCAGTGCAGCACAGCTGTTGGCATGCGTCAGCAAGCGTTGCTGAAGCTGATCTGCCTTGGGGATAAGCAGCACACAGGGGAGGAAATTTGGAGGGGAATAAAGGAACAGACGGATTTGTGGCTGGCACCGCTGGACCTGAAACCGGGCATGAAGCTAGACACCTGGCACGAACTGGCAATGTACGCAATAGAGGTGCTGGCTTGCCCGGCAGCCAGCGTTATGTCGGAACGCTGTTTCAGTGCTGCCGGAGGCATCATCACAGATCGGCGTATCCGCCTCTCCACAGAAAATGCAGACCGTCTGACTCAAATTAAAATGAATCAATCCTGGATTGGAAACGACTACGCAACACTCCTGGACCCCAACCAAGTAACATGACCGATGAACATCTGGGATGGTTTAGCGTTTCCGGTCCCTGTTTATTGAACCTCTCATCTGTATTACATTTATGACTGCATGGCGGCAAAAAGCATTGCTGCTATATCCGCACGCTTTTTGTCCTCATGCAAGGCCTGGGTTGTTGTGTCTCACAAAGCGTGGCCTTCTCCTCCTGCGCCTCCTCCTGTTCCATCACGTGTGCTGCTGCTGCTGCTGCTGGGTTACCGTTGCCGGTCCCTGTTTATGGAACCTCTTATCTTTATTACATTTATGACTACATGGCGGTACAAAGCATGCTATCCGCACGCTTTTTGTCCTCATGCAAGGCCTGGGTTGTTGTGTCTCACAAAGCGTGGCCTTCTCCTCCTGCGCCTCCTCCTGTTCCATCACGTGTGCTGCTGCTGCTGCTGCTGCTGCTGGGTTACCGTTGCCGCGTGGTCCCTGTTTATTGAACCTCTTATCTTTATTACATTTATGACTACATGGCGGTACAAAGCATGCTATCCGCACGCTTTTTGTCCTCATGCAAGGCCTGGGTTGTTGTGTCTCACAAAGCGTGGCCTTCTCCTCCTGCGCCTCCTCCTGTTCCATCACGTGTGCTGCTGCTGCTGGGTTACCGTTGCCGCGTGGTCCCTGTTTATTGAACCTCTTATCTTTATTACATTTATGACTACATGGCGGTACAAAGCATGCTATCCGCACGCTTTTTGTCCTCATGCAAGGCCTGGGTTGTTGTGTCTCACAAAGCGTGGCCTTCTCATCCTGCGCCTCCTCCTGTTCCATCACGTGTGCTGCTGCTGCTGCTGCTGCTGCTGGGTTACCGTTGCCGCGTGGTCCCTGTTTATTGAACCTCTTATCTTTATTACATTTATGACTACATGGCGGTACAAAGCATGCTATCCGCACGCTTTTTGTCCTCATGCAAGGCCTGGGTTGTTGTGTCTCACAAAGCGTGGCCTTCTCCTCCTGCGCCTCCTCCTGTTCCATCACGTGTGCTGCTGCTGGGTTAGCGTTGCCGCGTGGTCCCTGTTTATTGAACCACTTATCTTTATTACATTTATGACTGCATGGTGGTACAAAGCATGCTATCCGCACGCTTCTTGTCCTCATGCAAGGCCTGGGTTGTTGTGTCTCAAAGCGTGGCCTTCTCCTCCTGCGCCACCCTCCTCCTGTTCCATCACGTGTGCTGCTGCTGGGTTAGCATTACCGGTCCCTTTTCCTGGAACCTCTTATATGTATTACATTTATGACTGCATGCCGACAAAAAGCATGTTACCTGTGCAAAGAAAACAGACATTTCCCGCATTTAAAAGACAGTTTTCCCTTTGAAACTTTAAAATCGATTTTCTCAAAAACTATAAGCTCTTTTTGCTAATTTTTTTTTTCCTCTTGTACCCACTCCCAAGGTGCACATACCCTGTAAATTTGGGGTATGTAGCATGTAAGGAGGCTTTACAAACCACAAAAGTTCGGGTCCCCATTGACTTCCATTATGTTCGGAGTTCGGGTCGAACACCCGAACATCGCGGCCATGTTCGGCCTGTTCGGCCCGAACCCGAACATCTAGATGTTCGCCCAACACTAGTTGTATATCCAGTGCCCACTGCTGTGCCCACTGCATCCTTCAGTGACCTTGTACTGTGCCCACTGCATCCTTCAGTGACCTAGTTGTATATCCAGTGCCCACTGCTGTGCCCACTGCATCCTTCAGTGACCTTGTACTATGCCCACTGCATCCTTCAGTGACCTAGTTGTATATCCAGTGCCCACTGCTGTGCCCACTGCATCCTTCAGTGACCTTGTACTGTGCCCACTGCATCCTTCAGTGACCTAGTTGTATATCCAGTGCCCACTGCTGTGCCCACTGCATCCTTCAGTGACCTTGTACTGTGCCCACTGCATCCTTCAGTGACCTAGTTGTATATCCAGTGCCCACTGCTGTGCCCACTGCATCCTTCAGTGACCTTGTACTGTGCCAACTGCATCCTTCAGTGACCTTGTACTGTGCCCACTGCATCCTTCAGTGACCTAGTTGTATATCCAGTGCCCACTGCTGTGCCCACTGTCCTCCTCCTCCTGACTCAGTCGCTTCCACCGATGTACTCTGTCTGCGTTCACACTGCCCGGGTCACCGGGTGCATTTAATTTTTTGGCCAGCACTATGACGCTGTGCTGCTACTACTAGCACCAGTATGTTGCCATGGTCCTTCTGTGCTGCTGCTGAACTGAACGCCCGCTTTGTCCTCCTCCTCCTCCTGACTCAGTCGCTACCACGGTACCACCAATGTACTCTGTCTGCGTTATCACTGCCCGGGTCACCGGGTGCATTTAATTTTTTGCCCAGCACTATGACGCTGTGCTGCTACTACTACCACCAGTATGTTGCCATGGTCCTTCTGTGCTGCTGCTGCTGCTGCTGAACTGAACGCCCGCTTTGTCCTCCTCCTCCTCCTGACTCAGTCGCTACCACGGTACCACCAATGCACTCTGTCTGCGTTATCACTGCCCGGGTCACCGGGTGCATTTAATTTTTTGGCCAGCACTATGACGCTGTGCTGCTACTACTAGCACCAGTATGTTGCCATGGTCCTTCTGTGCTGCTGCTGAACTGAACGCCCGCTTTGTCCTCCTCCTCCTCCTGACTCAGTCGCTACCACGGTACCACCAATGTACTCTGTCTGCGTTATCACTGCCCGGGTCACCGGGTGCATTTAATTTTTTGCCCAGCACTATGACGCTGTGCTGCTTCTACTACCACCAGTATGTTGCCATGGTCCTTCTGTGCTGCTGCTGAACTGAACGCCCGCTTTGTCCTCCTCCTGACTCAGTCGCTACCACGGTACCACCAATGCACTCTGTCTGCGTTATCACTGCCCGGGTCACCGGGTGCATTTAATTTTTTGGCCAGCACTATGACGCTGTGCTGCTACTACTACCACCAGTATGTTGCCATAGTCCTTCTGTGCTGCTGCTGCTGCTGCTGAACTGAACGCCCGCTTTGTCCTCCTCCTCCTCCTGACTCAGTCGCTACCACGGTACCACCAATGTACTCTGTCTGCGTTCACACTGCCCGGGTCACTGGGTGCATTTAATTTTTTGGCCAGCACTATCACGCTGTGCTGCTACTACTACCACCAGTATGTTGCCATGGTCCTTCTGTGCTGCTGAATTGACCGCCGGCATTGTCCTCCTCCTCCTGACTCACTCGCTTCCACCAATGTACTCTGTCTGCGTTCACACTGCCCGGGTCACCGGGTGCATGTAATTTTTTGGCCAGCACTATGACGCTGTGCTGCTACTACTACTACCAGTATGTTGCCGTGGTCCTTCTGTGCTGCTGAACTGACCGCCCGCATAGTCCTTCTCCTGACTCAGTCGCTACCACCACTGCACTCTGCGTTCACACTGCCCGTGTCCACTGACAACTCTGTTGCTAATTGCTGCAAAAAAAAAACTAAAAAAAATTTACAAAAACCTCTCTGGGGCCTTTTTGGCGTCAGCCACTCATCCTCCTCCAGCGGTACCTTCGCCGCCAAGTGCCATTGGAACTCGCCTTCACCTCTTTGACTGCTTAACGCGTATATCCCTTTTTAAAACCACTTATTACCAATTAATAGCCCCATTTAAAGTGTTGATTTCACTTTAAAATCCATTTTCTCTAGAAAAAAAAAAATTTGGGGAATTTTTTATGTTGAAGTTATGTTGCCCCTTATCACCTCGATAATCCATGCAATTTGGGGGATTGTAGCATGTATGGGGGCTTTGTTATTAACGTTAAAAGAAAATCCGCCTCCGGGCGGGAATCCACGCGTGATTACGTCATTCACGGCAGAAAATCCGCGTGGTTGCGTGGACGCGGACGAATATCCGCATGCGGCGGGGCCGAATGCGGATTTTTTTTTGCAACCACGCGGACTGCCGAATTCGTGGATGAGGCACATCCGAGCATCCCTGCTTGGAATTGCAATACGGCTTGCTTTCTGGCCAGCCTGGATTTAGCTGATGGATGGATCAGTGACAATGAGGAGTGACCATGCAACTCCCAAAATAGACCATAGGAAAAATTCTATTTCCCTGCATTACTCTAGAAAACATGTGACTGATCCTCTGTCTCCAATACTTCTAAGGTACATACACACGTCCAACTTTTTCGACCAACTTGTCGTTGGACATGTGTACATACTTTTTTTCGGCGTGGGAGCGATCTGTGCAGATGGGGCTGGAGGAAGCCCCAGGTAAGTATAAATCTTTTCATTTACTTCATCTCTGGTACACTTTAAGGCTAGTTTCACACCGGGGTTACTCTGTAGCGTTTATATAACACAACCACAAGCACCTTTTGCAGAAGTGTAACGCAGGGAAAGAAGCCGCTGACCAATGTGCATCCACACTGACTACTAACATTGTGTGCGTCAATGTGTTGGATTCCAGCATCGCACTGCATGTTCATAGCTCCCAACTGTCCCTTTTTTGGAGGGACAGTCCCTTTTTGGGAGCTCTGTCCCTCTTTCACCCTCATTTGTCCCTCTTTCAGGACTTTGTCCCTCTTTCTATGTAAATTTATATATATTTCTATACTAAAAATGTGTTTGATTGACTCTAAACTTTATTCCCAACCTTTAAATTGATATATTACTAATTTTAAAATGTTACTATGAAGGAAAATGAACCAGGATTGAAAGGACCAGTGTAGTTTGAATTCTAAAACAACATATGTTTCTTAGGAAATCTTTATGGTATGCGTGACTAGGGGTGTGACAGGGCGTGGTCAGGGGTGTGGCAGGTGCGTGGCTTAAGTGTCCCTTTTTCTCATCTCAAAAAGTTGGGAGGTATCCATGTTCTGTACCAGCGGGATCAGTTGCACCACATCTGATGAGATGTGAACTGTTCAGAGACTTGCCACCTGATGGCGCACTAAACAGTGTCCATAACAATGCGACCTGGTATGTGAAAGCACCAGAAGACATCCAGGAACGAGAAAATAAAGGAAAAATAAAACAAGAAGAGGCAGGGAGAAAGAAAGGTCCAACCCCACGTTCTTCCACCCCCCCCCCCCCCCCCCCCATGCAAATGTCAATCCAAAGCGGCAGGAAGTGCATCTGATTGACCTCGGGGCATAACTAGGAGGGAACAGTCCCTGCAACTGTAGGAGGGCCAAGAGGTGTAAAGAGGCCCCATCTACTAACCTTCCCTTTCTCTGTTAATGCAGATCAGGTGTTCTTGTGGCTACACATGTTATGGGTGTGAAGATCCTGATGGACACACTTGTTGTATGAGCCTTGTAAGATGGCCCCGTGTTGTGACGGTCACCAAAAAGGGGCAAAGGAAGGGTTGTGAACATTAAGGGTCCCCATACAAATTCATGCTGGGGGGCCCTTTGATTTGTAGTTACCCCCTTGATTGGCCCATTTCCAATCGACCTACAATTTGCAGGTAAGCCAGAATTATAAGCCCCTCATGGACCCAAATCAGTAGGTAGCCTAGGCGGCTTAAAGATAATGAGAATAATGTAATAAAAAAGTGCTTCATTTTTACAATAGATGTGTATACTGGTAAATGATTTAGTCAGCGTTTTCCCATTGTAAAATCTTCCCCTTCCCTGACTTACATTTACAACATGGTGACATTTTGTACTGCTGGCAGGTGATGTCAGTGGAAGGAGCTGGTGCTTGCTTTTTTTTTTGGCAGTTGGACACAGCTGTAAACAGCTGTTATGTCCCACAATGCAATGAGGTTCACAGACAGGATACTGTCAGGACCATGGTCCTGACATCACACTGTGGAAGGGTTTTCACCACAATATCAGCCATACAGAGCCCCCTGATGATTCGTTTGTGAAAAGAGATTTCTCATGGGAAAGGGGGTATCAGCTACTGATTGGGATGAAGTTCAATTCTTGGTCATGGTTTCTCTTTAAGTTAGACATTTGAGGAAGATTATCTCAGTGGAGGGACTGGTCAGAGAGGGACAGAGAGTGAGAGATGGATGAGCTGAGCAGCAAGGCCAGTTCTAGTAACAATGGGGCACCCGACCACAAAGCAGTATTAGGGGCCCTTTGTTGCAGCCAAATTTCCCCCCAGAGCTGGCTACCCCTCTCCCCGCAGATTACACCCCAACTTAACTGTGCTCTCCAGGGCCCCTGCAATGTCTTCGGCAGAGTAGAGTATTGCCTTTGCTGGCAGGCATGCTCCTCTGTCAGTCCTTCATTGCTCCACTTCACGGTCCCCGGGGAGCACAGGTAAGTTGGGGGCGGAGACACCTTGGGGGCCCCCTACAGGCTCTGGGGCAACTGCCCCCTTTGCCTCTATGGAAGCGCCGGCCCTGCTGAGCAGTAGAGTTCTGTAAAGATGACAGTGGCGTTGGAAGACCTCGGAGGAAGAGGTTACACTAGTCAATAGAGGATGTATGAGAAAGGAACACGGAAGCATATTATTGTTATTCTTGAGATCATGTTGTACCATCCCTCTGTCTTCCTCCGCTGGCAATCCTCTATACAATAAGAAAATCAAGTGGGGAGGCGGTGAACAAATTTTGCAAAGCCTGCCAGGCACATAAATATGCATGGTGGTGTTCCCGGCTTTGTGACTTCCATCTGAGACCTGTGCATTCAAACATAAAAAGGCAAGGCAGAAAAAAAAAGCAGGAGTGCATATTGAATCTTTGTTTTTTATCGTGCAAAAGTTTCCATACAATTTATATATTCATTTTATACAGCATTTTACATTTGCAATCTGTGAAAATCAGCATGGAACAAAAGACTGCTGGTACCAAAGTGCTGCTGGGACCGCTAACAAACGCATGGTCTGCTGTTGCTGTGGTGACGCCCTTGCCGCTGTTTATTTTAAGTTTGTCTCATTTTATCTTTTTACTGATGACTAATGTTTCCTGGGTTCTGCTTTTTCATTTTAAAGAGAACCCGAGGTGGGTTTGAAGAATATTATCTGCATACAGAGGCTGGATCTGCCTATACAGCCCAGCCTCTGTTGCTATCCCAAACCCCCCTAAGGTCCCCCTGCACTCTGCAATCCCTCATAAATCACAGCCACGCTGCTGACAAACAGCTTGTCAGAGCTGGCTGTGTTTATATCTATAATGTCAGTCTGCTGCTCTCCCCGCCTCCTGCAGAACTCCAGTCCCCGCCTGCATCCCTTCCCTCCCTGCTGATTGGAGGGAAGGGACGGGGCAGGGACCGGAGCTATGCAGGAGGCGGGGAGCAGCTGAGACTGACACTACAGATGTAAACACAGCCTCACAGCATGGCTGTGATTTATGAGGGATTGCAGAGTGCAGGGGGACCTTAGTGGGGTTTGGGATAGCAACAGAGGCTGGGCTGTATAGGCAGATCCAGCCTCTGTATGCAGATAACATTCTTTAAACACACCTAGGGTTCTCTTTAAAGTTAGAATGCCAATGTCCCTATGCCAGGAATCCGGCGGAGTGCCGATGAGCCAAACATCTTTTACATGCCATTATACGCGGACCCAGGGAGGGAGGTAATTGATAGGCACTTGCTGCCCTTTTTTGCTCAATTTTTTTCCCCTCTGTGGGTCACTGGGAATTTGCTGGTTAGGAGAACAGTTTGCTAATCGGGTGCTGCTAGAGATGTGAAAGAGCTAAGGTATCCCTAGGCACAATCAATGAAGAGAAAAGACACCTTTTGCATTGTATTCTGTAGTGACTAGAAAACATGGCATGTGCTGCCCTTTTTACTTGATGACCCTTTTCATACCTTTTGCGCTCATACATTTGGCTTTTGCTTTTCTTTCTACTTGCTCTGTGCCCTCTCTAATAATTATTCTTGGTATTGTTTCCAATCTTACCCCCAGGGCTGTTTCTGAGCACAGACTGTCCAGGCAAAGACCTATAGTGTACAGGGTGCAATACTGCTCCTTCTGTATTCATTAAATTCTGTATCAGACAGACGTCAGTGTAAAGCAAAGTATATTCCAGCTTTACAGTTTCCCTGTGCCATATTGCAGCTTTCCAGGGTCATTTATAGTGTAATCTGGCATCCCAGTCACTTTTGTAATTCTTGGCTGATGCAATTTAAGTTCCAAAAATTAAAAAGACAGCGTTGAACCAATAATATAATTGAAGCAGCTGGATCTAGATAAGGAGTTTCCCCAAACACTCCCCACTTATTATAAATATTAAAAAAGAGTTTAACTAGACAGTCACAGCACTAAAAGGTAAAAAATAATCTTTAATAGTGATCAATGTTTTGCGTATGCAATAAGCAAAAAATTAATAAAAAACTTGCAAGGGCAAATATAGCACACTAAAGTTCTCAGCCACAATCACTGCCTCACCGCAGTGGGAAGAAATAAATAAAAAAAAATTGTTAGATAATTATCTAACATCTGCCCGTGTGTATTGATCTCTTGAGCAGACTAAATCGTTGGATTGCAATCTACTATATATCCCTGGTTCCTTGTAGAGATGACTCAGTGCATGAATAACTTGGCTATTTAAAGGGATACTGTAGGGGGTCGGGGAAAATGAGCTGAACTTACCCGGGGCTTCTAATGGTCCCCCGCAGACATCCTGTGTTGGCGCAGCCACTCACCGATGCTCCGGCCCCGCCTCCAGTTCACTTCTGGAATTTCTGACTTTAAAGTCAGAAAACCACTGCGCCTGCGTTGCCGTGTCCTCGCTCCCGGTGATATCACCAGGAGTGTACTGCGCAGACACAGACCATACTGGGCCTGCGCTGTGCGCTCTTGATGACATCAGCGGGATCGAGGACACGGCAACGCAGGCGCAGTGGTTTTCTGACTTTAAAGTCTGAAATTCCAGAAGTGAAATGGAGGCGGGGCCGGAGCATCGGGGAGTGGCTGCGCGGGCACAGGATGTCTGCGGGGGACCGTTAGAAACCCCGGGTAAGTTCAACTCATTTTCCCCTGACCCCCCTACAGTATTCCTTTAAGTTCCCACAATAGATTGTATCTTCGTCGCTCCCTCTACACATTGGGCTTGATTCACTATGCTATGCTAACCTACTTAGCACGTCTAAAGTCTTTAGGCGCGCTAACCAGGGTGCTAAGTATGTTAGCACCGGTTTTCTCAATCAGATCGCGCGCTAAGTACCGCGCTCAAAGTCTTATGCGCGCGCTAAGTCCCATAGGCTTTAATGGGCACTTCGCGCTGTGCGCCCTGCGCTCTGTGCAGTGCGCGCGTAAAGTTTTATGCACATAAAGTTTTGCGCACATAAAGTTTTGCGCGCGAAAAGCTTGTTTAGACGTGCTAAGGGGGTTTTCACAGGCATGCTAACAGTTAGCACCGCTTTGTGAATCAAGCCCATAGAGTGTAAATGTGTAAGGGTGGCGTGACACAGATCGCCTTAACTGGGGCACAAAATAGATTAGAAATAGCCCCGTTTCCCCTACTCCTTCTGGGAATATTTTGTATACAGCTCATCCTCGAGTATCAAATATGAAAACATCAAAACAACAATCCTCTTCTCAACTGCAGAGCCAGGACATTGGATGGGATTGTCTCTAGCAGCTACCAGCCATCCTTGTGTTTAGGCATGCCCTTAAGCTATGTACACTTCTGGTTACTAGACCTTATTGAATGTTTAGTTCCCTTTCCTGCGAGTCATATTAACGTGTCCGTTCTAGATATAGAGCACCCCCTTCTCCCCCAGCTCTTTTTACCAGCAATCCTATGCTTGTCATCTGTGGCCTGCCTAGTAAGTGGGCAGCAGATCCTCCTTCCTCACAAAGCTTGGTGCTTACTGTGGGTAGTCACAGAAGCTCACTTAGTCCCCTGGAACATCCAATAATGAAGAAACAAAGATGGTGTCATCAACGGCAATCACTCTGTTAATGAAAAAAAATCAGATATGTATCCCTGCCCTCAGGGGTGCAACTAGAAATCACTGACCCCCCTGCGAAAATTTGGATGCCCCCACCCACACAGGTGCCAAAGCAGGGGGTTTTCGGCACACAGAGCTCACCGCCGGATGCCCCCAGTACAGATAGCCTGGTATAGGTACCCCCAGTATATCCAGGTATAGGTGCCTATCCCCAGTATAGCCAGGTATAGGTGCCCTCAGTATAGCTAAGGTTTAGGTGCCCCCATTATAGCCAGGTATAGGTGCCCCCATTATAGCCAGCCCTAGTATAGCCAGGTATAGGTGCCCACAGTATAGCTAGGTTTTGGTGCCCACAGTATTTCCAGATATACTGTAGGTGCCCACAGTATAGCCAGGCATGGGTGCGTCCAGTATAGCCAGGTACAGGTGCCTTCATTATAGGTTTCCTCAGTATAGCTAGGTATAGGTCCCCTCAATATAGCATTATAGCTAGGTATAAGTCCCCTCAGTATAGCTAGGTATAGGTGCCCATATTATAGCTAGGTATAGGTCCCTCAGCATAGCTAGGTATAGGTGCTGTTTTGGGGGGCAGGGTGGCAGCGCATGACACCTCCCTCACCTTGGGCTCTCCCTTCAGCATTAATCAGCGGTAGGAGCTGCGGGCAGGTACGCGGACATACCTCTCTCATGCGTTCCACGTAAATGAAGTTCTCTGCAAGCGTCTGACCCTACTTCCTGTAAATCAGGAAGTAGCGTGAGGCGCTTACAGAGATCGGCACATGCATGAATGAGGTATGTCTGCGTTACTGCCTGTTGCTTCTACCACCGATTAATATTGGATGGGGGAGCGCTGAAGGGAGAGCCCAAGGTGAGGGGGGAGGAGTATGCCCCCCTCCCCGCTGCTGTGGGTGGCCAATGCTCTCCCCTCATGCGCTGCCACCCCTCCTGCCCACATAACGGCACTGGACAGGCTCCTCTCTATTGGTCCACGCATCGCGGCATGCTGAGAATCGGCCTGAAACGGACGATTTCCACACCGATTACCATGAAAGTTGATTCTGCTTTTTCAGATTTCTATGTGCCAATCGCCATTGCATTCCGATTCCACACATGCACAAACAGTGAAGCTACAATTATTACCAATTCAACCCCAAAGGTTTATTCTGCTTTTAGAGGGAGCCGATCGACTTTTTAGTCCGATTTGTGATTGCAATACACAAATTATATTACATTTGACTCCTGTGTATTTGTAGTCTTGTAGGAATTCTACAAAAAAGCATCAAAAGAAAAGTTGTTACAAGTGTCCATAGGTCATTGCTAGGTGTGAAAACCCTGCACGTGTGAAAAGTGCTGTTCATTTTCAAGACACAAATCCACAAATTAAATTATATTTGACTCCCATGTTTCTGAAGGCAAACTTAATTGTTCAATTTCTAAAAAAAAAAAAAAAAAACACATTAAAAGGAAAAGTTGTTACAAGTGTCCATGGGTTAGTGCTAGGTGTGAAAATCCTGCCGATTTGAAAAGTGCTGCCATTGTTCGTTTTCAAGACACAAATACACCAATTAAATCATATATTGACTCCTATTTGTTTTTGAACACTTCTTCAAAAGAGAAGTGGTTAGTTGCTAGGTTTCAAAACCCACCAAGGTATGAAAAGTGCTGTAATTGTGCCATGTAGTACAGTATGATTACCAGATAAGATATTTGGTCTTATAAATAAGCATGCAGGTAAATGATCCTCATTCCACCTGACAACTGAACCTCCAACGACAAGAGGCGACTACTGGAGATACACTGACAGGAGAACCTTCTTCCTTCCTTCTAATCACCCAAAATCTGCGGTATGTATTGCTGCTTGCCATAGATTAATTTTAAAATGTTTTTGTATAAATCAGTGTAATGGTCAGTAGGTACTGTTTACTAACATGTTTATTTTTTTTTTCTTCCACAGGTTCTGTCGCAAGCTATGGCCCCCACACCCAAACACGAACAGCGACAGGGTTTCATTGAGTAATCAGGAGCGGCCAACCCTATGGAAGGTGGATAATCCGGAGTATTCAAACTGTTTGTGAAGGGACGTGGACTACGAAGAGCTGGCAGCATGGTGCAGGACCCTACACACCTCTGCAAATGTGCTCTTTGTGAAACAGATAATAGCAAACTTAAGAACTGTGTTCCACAGAGAATTTAAGAAAGTCGAGGCCTCCAAGTGCTCAGGTAGTGGTACCTTACAGTTTATAAAACTAAACTCTGATACTATCCACTACTGTCCTTTGTGGAAGGTCAGGTGGTCCCAAAGAACTCCTCAGAAAGCCTGGTGCTGCAAGAAGTACCACCACAGGCTGAAGAGCCAGAAGAATTGGTGGACGATGACATTGCAACCTCAGTAAGTGTAATAATTAATGACTATGCATGTCAGTTTTGTTGTACAACCAGTGTGAATGGGAGCCAGGACATTTGGAGGAACGGCTTGATTAGAAACTTGGCTGGCACCAAAATATTGGAACCAGTGTAAAATGTGTACAGCAGGTGTATAGGGGGCGCCTTCAAGGTGTACCCTATTTATTGGTTGGCAGGCAGATTGGAGGGTCCAGCGTGTTTGGAGGGGGGTGTCCGTCGCTAACAGTGTGCATTATTGGAATGAATGCTCAATTCAGAGGAACCTCCACAGCCAACCCCCTGCACCTTGCATGAATACTTTACCCGTTGGCGCCGGCCACCAAGTAAAGTATTCATGGGTACTGTGTGCTCCAATGGGCCGCACAGGGATGGTGACCGGGGAGATTGTCTGCGACCTGCGCTGTATGGGCAGTTGGCATTTACTGTTCAATTAGATTAGTCACAGAGAGAGAGAGAGAGAGAGCTGTCTCGTGGTCAAATATCACCTTTACCGCTAGATAATACAGTCAACTTCAATGTGTTTTAGGTGTGTCACGTAATACATGCAAGTAATACCAACTCTTTATTTCTGTTTGCAGCTGCAGTACATTGTCAATGATGTCTACGAAGTGGATACTGTAGATGCCTCCACTGGGCCCCTGGAAAGCACACATTGTCACCCCAGGAAGAATAGGCGGACAGGAGCAGCTGCTACTGCTGAGATGGCTACAGTGTTGGAGAGATTCCTCAATAATAAACAGAAAGTCCGCTTTGATGTGATGGCTCAAACCTATGCGGACAGGTTGCGGCTCGTGGCTGCTGAGCAGTCTTCAGCTGCAAATATGATTATACAAGAGGTTCTGTACATGGCTGAACATGGGGAAGTAAATATGGACAATCCCTGTGCCGTTCTACATCCACTGCAGCCACCAGTGCAGCAACCTGTGCAGCCACGACAAACATTTGCTGAGGCACCCCAGCACAGTCATGATTCCCAAAGTTCCTATTATTACCAAAATGAAGCACAAAATATCCGCATAGACTTACAAACAAGACCTGGCAATGACTTGCCAGGTAATGTTTGGATACTCACTGTCATTTTAGACTCCTTGTCACGTTGCTGGGGGGAAGGGGTTGTTGTGAGGCAGTTGCCAGGACCTACAGCTAGTTCAGTTTCACTATTTCAGTTCTGTCTTGGAGAAGGAATGGATGGTTTGGGGGTGCTGTGCATAGCGCACAAAACCCACCCACCTGTTCCTCCTGAAAAGAGAGTGTCCTCCATTCCTTGCAAAAGTGACAGTTGGCTCCCCTCTATTGGTCCCTCGGACAGTGACAATACACATAGGTGCAGCCTTTTATTTCTCATGACATTTATCAGTGACTGGGTGACTTGTTCCTTTCACCTGGAAGGGGGGACATGTTTATGAGTCGAGGGAGGAGGAACAAGTAATTTGGGGGTGCTGTGCACAGCGCCCACCACCCATCCACCTCTTCCTTCTGCAAAGAGTATGTTCGCCATTGCTTGCAATAGCGACACTTGACTCCCTTGTATAGGTCCTCAGATCAGGATTTGCAACAAGAGACATTGACACTGTATGGGCTTGCCTGTGTGGCATTTAGTATTTACATTTACATTTAACAGTCAGAGGCTGACTTGTCCCTTTCACCGGGAATGGGGGACACGCTCGCAAGTATAGGGGGAATGAACAGGTGGATTGTGGGCACAGTGCACAGCACCCCCAGCCCACCCACCTGTTCCTCCTGCAAAGAAAGTGTCCTCCATTCCTTGCAAAAGTGACAGTTGGCTCCCTTTTATTGGTACCTTGGACAGTAACAATACACATTATAGGTGCAGCCTATTTCTCACAACATTGGTGACTGGTCCCATCTGGAAAGGGGGACACACTCATGGGAGAAGCGGGTGATTTGGGGGTGCTGTGCACAATATCCACAACCCACCCTCCTCTTCCTGCAGCAGAGTGTGTCCCCCATTCCTTGTGAAATCGACTGTTGCCTCCTTTGTATTGGTCCCCAGACTGTGACTTGCAACAATAGGCATTAGTGTTTTATATGCCAAGGAGATTATTGGTCCCACATGTCAACATGTGGTTAAGCCCCTCTGCCAGCATCAAGGCTAATCTCATAGAAGGGTGCCTAAACGAAACAGCGGATGCAATAGCATCACATATATTTGCAGTGGAACGCATCCAGCAATGGACACATAGCTAACTAAAAGTGGCCATACATTAGGCAGCTTGGGGGCCGACGGACCATCAGAAGCGATTAATATAATCCGCCAAGTGCATGACCGAGCAACAATGCAACCAATTTCATGCCGAAATCAGTTGGATTGACCGGGCGTACATGCTGCAAGATATAGGGCCCTCCCATGCTGTCCCCCCTAATGTTTAATGTAGCTGCCGGTGCTTGAGCAATTGCACATTGGTTACATTGTGCGGTAGCGTACCAAGCTACGAACGCCACAAACCTTGCTGTTGGAAGAGAAAAAGATGGAGGTAAATTGGGGGCAGTTGCAAACCAGTGGGTATAGAGTGATTACAAGCAGTGTGGGAAGCAAAAACCATCTAAAATTATTATTTATTTGCACAAGGGGATATCATAAAAGAGCATCCAAGAAACAAATTGGTATTAGATTATCATGCCACCAACATGCAGTCGCTCTCTTGAGGGTAGTTCACGTAAAGTTCTTGCTGCTGTTGCGCATGTGTGCAGGGTCCTGGTTGACTCACTGATTGGACTTGCAAAAGAGCATTAGGCTCATTACGCCAAGTACCTGGGATGAATTGGAGAGTAGTGAAGTCTTCATGGTCCGCGGCGAATGTAAGCTGCAGCATTTTGGCGGCATAGAAAGTTATGTAAAATGCAACTTGCCATCATGATCATTTCAACCTTATCAGGGTGTAGGTTTTTGCTTTTGTGGAAAATCCAAAAGCGCTGAGACAGAATACCAAACGCATACTCCACCACATGTCCGGCGCATGACAATCGATAATTGTAAATCTTACGTTTTCTACTGCAGGAATGCATTGGAAAAGGCCTCATCAAGTGCTCTCCCAGACCAAAGGCTTCATCAGCCAAAAAAACAAAGTTCATACCGGCCACCGTGTCCTCAGAGGCTGGTAGATTTAACTGTTCTTTCAAATGCCGTCCAAACTCTGTGTGGTCAATCACACCTCTATCCGACATCCTTCGGTTTTTCCCGACATCCACCAAAATGAACTCGTAGCAAACGATCACTAACGCCATAAGGACTATGCTGAAGTAACCCTTATAATTATTTTATAGTAATACGATCCTGACTTTGGGGGTTGTGTGATCCTCACATATTTCCCGTCAATGGCACCACCACAATCAGGAAAGTCCCACAGATCAAGGAACTGCTGAGCCACATCTTTTCATTCTGCCGCTGTCGTAGGTGGCTGCAGGGTGGGGGACACAAAATGAGAACCATGCCTGTGCAAATAGCAAGAATCTACAGCGAGTGCACTAGGACACCCAACACACCCCTGTCCATGAGGGAGGCCATGAATGCTTGTGACACACGTGGCATGGGTTGAATCGGCTTGCAATGGGAAAAATAAAAGAAGAACAGAGAGCCCAATATGGTGCAGTATGTTAAGATGATTTGGTCAAATGTTTAGGTGTGAGAAATTATACTCACAAACATGGGTTACCATTCAGGCAACCACTATAAAGGCAGGTGAGGAGATTAGACCTGTCCTCACTCAGGGCTAAGAAGTAGCTCTCTGTAGTAATGAAGCAAGAAAGAGGGTAGTACTCCCCTCCACCACTTGCAATGGTGATCGGCAGATACATGTTCAAAAATAATCTACTTTCTTAATTAATCAGTCTGGGAATCGTGCATTGCAGCCCGATTCACTGCAGCCAGGTTGTACTACGGCACGAAGACCTAAAAATATGACAAGTAATATAGTAAGTCACATACCTTTATATACTGTACTTCACAAGCATTGAATTGACTATGGCCTGACACGTTTCCAGTAAAATGTGGCCCAAAGACTGCACAGAAATTGCGGAGGAAAATTTCAGATCCTCATAGCTTGGTCCTGTAGCCAAGAACCTCAATGTCATGGAAAGTCTCTCCTCGGGCCGAAATAGCCTTTCAGAACTTCGTATTGCTTTGTGTTATGTACAGAGCTACTTTTCCCAGCAGCAGCTGGCCTCCAACATCCGCATATAGTTCCTATAATCCAACGGGTTGTTGTCACGCAATTCACGCAAAAGGCTTTGATCCGAAAACGTATACCTTTGCTGAAGCCAATTTTTGCACCAAATTCATCTTCTCTTCTTCTTCCTCCACTCCTGTATTGCCTCCGCCAACAGGAAAGCACACAGCACGGTCTCAGTGTTACTCATCAAGAGACATCCTCTCACTTGAAAATCCACTTGTAAAATGAGAAAATTACCGCGTACAAGAGAACAGTGGGTCGCCAAACAATAGTGAGGGGTGGAATCAAGTAGGATCACTGTCGGACACACTTCCGCAATTGCTTGCGCTACTGGGGCATGTACAATAAACCGATCGACCAATTAGAGCGACAAAGAGGGACTTTATCTACCATATGTCGCTTGTAATCTGTGGCCTATTACTCGATTCACTTGATCATCCAACTATTTTTAGTATTGTCGATAGCTCTAGTCGCTCGATTCCAAGTCGCTAGATGTATGGCTACCAGTAGTCCGACACAATGAACCAAGAGCTTACCACTTAGGGTTAAATAAATAGAAGAAGCTAGTTTTATAGTGGTCTATAGTCTCCAGTAGGCCATTACATTTCAGTGCAGCAGGGGCATTAGGTACGCTCAGCACTCCTGTACATGTTCCTTCTTCTGAGTTAGCAGAACTTACTTATTCATTTAGCGGCTGCTCCCTTCTCACCAGCGGATAATTAGTCTCGCTTCGTTCTCGTTTCCCTAATCACTTTGTTAAATGTTTCAGCTTTGTTTTTCAATGTGCAAGAATAACTGCTGATAATTAAACTGTCACTTCCTCTAGGTGTATGGCAAGGTGGCAGAATTAGCAGCATTCTGCGGGTCTCTCTCTCTCTCTCTGAAATCCACTACATGAAGCTGATATGCAGTTTCCTTCCTAGGGCAGATGTACACTTGGATTTGTACTTTTTACTGCCCAAGGCCCACTAGCACCTCCTGCCCCTGGCCTGACAACATCCATCCCTCCTTGGCGAGTGGCACATTTGGTGAGCGACAGGCAGCTCAGAGATCACTCTAAGTGCCTGTTCGCTGCCACTTCATCCACTGAGTGCCAGATCCGGCTGTTTGTAGCTGCCCACCGCTATGTGCAAACTGTGTAGCAGGACGAATGTTCGGCAGGCTGCTACTGCCACATTGCTGCCCACAGCCCTCCCCCTGCTTTCCTGGTGCCTTAGGCCATGGCTTTTGTTGCCTTGCCTGAAATACAGCCATGTGTACACTGCTCCATAAAAAGACATTCAAAGTCCAAACCCAACATTTTAGGACCCTTTCACACGATCGCAATGCATTGCTGCAAGTCTAACTAATGGTGCAGTAAAGCATACAGTACAATAAGTACTGTTTCATTGTCACTGTAAACGCACAACATGCTGTGTATTACTGTGTCGGAACCCCCAGCACTGTGCTTGTTGTGAAAGCACCATAGGAAAATCATTGCATCATGTTGTGATGCCATGATATTGTTCATAGAGACACAGCATAACAGACTTCATGTGAAAGGGCCCTTAGGGCCTGTTTCCACTACATGCAGATTGGATGCAGAAAAACTGACTCCAATGAATGCCTATGGGAAAATCTGCATCGTAAAAATTGCATTTAGTGGAAACAGACCCATAGGCATTCATTGGAGTCAGTTTTTCTGCATCCATTCTGCATCCAATCTGCGTGTAGTGAAAACAGGCCCTAAGACACACCAAAGTTTTTCAGAAATGTAGAAAAAGTGTAAAAATAAAAAGGTTTGGGCACTCAAACACCAAGTTCAAACTGCATCTCGTGGCAAAGCATGCGTTGCTGGCATGGTATCTCATCACCAGTCATTTGTACCAGTGCGTAATGTGAGTGTTGTCTGGTAGCACACAGATCTGCTTGCATTGTGATGGCACCAAAAGCATCACAGTGCCAACTCTGTTGTGAATGCACTCATTGCTTTGTGTTGCCATGCTATTATAACTTATGTTATAAAGGCAATGCAACACATTGTTAAATGCATCCATAATGTAAGGGTATAAACAGGTGTAAAACAGGTCGCTGATCAAAAATATATGTATACTCACTGAGTTTACACAGCTTCATTAGGATACAAATGAGCAAGGCAGCAACTAGTCAAACTAGTGGTGTAAAGAAAGAAAAGTCAATAACAGCACAGGTGGGGAGGGTTATTGTTAGGCATAGGTAGGGGAAGGGTTAATGTTAGGAGTAAATAGAGGAAGGGTTATTGTGAGAGGTAGATTAGGTAGAGCAATAGAATATCGGTAATATTGTTTTTCTACTCTTTATCGCCCATAAAGTTATCGTATTTGCATTTGTCCCACAGTAATATCATCTGTGTAAAAATCACAAGTCTCCCCAGGCACACAATTTTGCATTACTTGGAATGGTCATTAAATGGATAAAGTACATTATCAATTTAATTCTGGTCTTTGTAACAGTTTATACAGCTGCTCACAGTCACCATATCCAGCAACAAATGTTAATGTTATTATACAGAGCTCTTCCAAATGCAACCTGCAGCTAGCTATAAAATTAAAAAACCATCTGAATATGAAACCTCCCCTCATTTGCCAGCCAGAAATCTGTACTCTTTGTGGTATGTGAACAGCCTAGAAACTTCCCCTTTTGCTGCAGGAGTTGCAGAGTAAATCTACGTATACACACTAGATTGAAGTTGCTCAAAACAAGCAATAAAGGGCAGGTCTGCAAATTATCCACAATAAGAACAGCAGACAATGCTTAAAATGCACGAGAAGTGTCAGTTAGGGTCTGTGCCCACTAACGCAGTTCTGTCCGCTTTTCAGCATCTGTAACATTGACGTGCAACTGAAAAGCGGACAACTGCGTCAGTGGGCTCTGACCCTTAGGGCCCATTCACACTTGAGCGTTTGCCCAGCAATTTCGGCAAAACCGCAAGCAATAACTCACATAATTGATAGTAATAAACAGTGCGTACAGAGATTTACAACAATGTGCTCACTAAGTATGACTGCTTGGAAAATAGGAAGTCTGTAGCATATCAGCCATCAATCCCATCTTGAACGGTCGGTTGCAATCTTTTGAGCTCAGTGTACACCAATCATTTGAAGATGTTTGCCCTGGATCCAGGGCCGGATTTAGGCCTAGGCCACCACAGGAGGAAGGGCACCAAAGCAGCAGTCTAAACTGGTGCAGCATTTGCAAGCTTGCAAATGCTGCAATGCAGGGAGATGGGAGACCGTGGTACTCTGCTGCTAGCTGCCTGTACAGCAGCCACCTTGCTCTCTGTACACGTTTGCATTGTGGCTGGCGCCTATGGACTTGGGCAGCATTGGAGATGGAAAGGAAGGGGAAGCTTCTGGATTGGAGATGAGCGGAGAAATGAGTGGCACAGATGGCTGCTGCAGTGTGAAGGCGAGCTGGCTACCTATACTGAAAGGTGGGGAGTGGGAAAAGGAGGGATTAAGGGAGTCATCTGGCAACCTATACTGGAGGGAAAGGGAGGAGGTGTCATCTGGCTACATATACTAGAGAGAAGGGGTCATCTGGCTACCTATACTGGAGGGAAAGGGGAGGAGTGATCTGGCTACCTATACTGGGGGGGGGGGGGGGGGGTCATCAGGCTACCTATACTAGAGGGAAGGGGGGGGGTCATCTTGCCACCTACACTGAAGGGGGGCAGCTGCTGACAATGGCTTAGGGCGGTAAAGATTACAAATCCAGCCCTGCCTGGATCGCAAATGCATAGTTTGTTTTCAGCAACTTCAAAAGAGCAGGTATACGCAGCTTACAAATTTGCTACTTTATTTCCAACACCTGCACTAACCTATTGAAATATCAGTCTTGTAACTTATCCTGTGGAATAACTGGTTTACTTGCCTGTTTACTAATATTTGATCTTCAATAACGATAGATCATTTTTCTTTTACTAAATGGTAATTCTGGGTCCATAATTTCTCACCTAATAAAATCCTATAATTTCTTTCATTAACACTAGAACATAATAAAAAAAATAAATTAAATACATAAATCAAGTCTGTTAGCCATATAAAAGAATAAAAGTATATTTTATTTATTCATTAATACAACGTTTTGCATAATATCACAACTGGTACTACTGAATGTTACAGAGGATAGCACAGTGTAAAC
This sequence comes from Hyperolius riggenbachi, assembly GCF_040937935.1. Lineage (NCBI taxonomy): Eukaryota > Metazoa > Chordata > Amphibia > Anura > Hyperoliidae > Hyperolius > Hyperolius riggenbachi. Next base: position 101,566,351 of record NC_090648.1, read on the forward strand.
TCCCCTTCAGTTCCACTCTGTAGTCATCTAGCAAATGCCATTTGACTGCTTTCTCAAAGAGTAAGGGCCCTTTTCCACTGCTACGCACAATAAGTTCTTTCCACTAAAGTGATCACACCCGTATTGCTGTCAGGAACAGAGCACAATCGCGGCAAGAATTGCGCAAGACTGATTGTGTGCAGGAAAAAAGCGTTGCGCACTATTGGGAAATGGGCACTGCGATTTAGCAAATGGCAAAACTGATTCGCTTTTTGAATTGGGTCACAGCCAGTGGAAAATGGCCCTAATAGACTATTTACACCAGGGGTCTCAAACTCAATTTACCTGGGGGGCCGCAGGAGGCAAAGTCAGGATAAGGCTGGGCCGCATAAGGAATTTCACAATCGCGGCGCATTGCCGCCTCTGCCAGCCCCTCTCACTCTTCCTTCACAGAGAGGGGCGGGGAGAGGCGGCGATCCGTGCGGCGATTGACGTCAGGAGGGGCAGAGCTGAAGCTGAAAGCTCTGCCCCTTCCAGGAAATGCCAGCGGATTGCCCCCCGGGCGATTTGGGGGCTCTGCAGCCCTCGTTTAGCGGCGGGGATGCGGCGGATTACTTGGGAGCACTGAAGCGAACTATAAGGAAGCTTTTGCCAGCGAGGGTCACAAAATATTGTATCGAGGGCGGCGAGTTTGAGACCCCTGATTTACACTGGGAAGTGGTTAAAGGTAACAATGCATTCAAACGTGTACGAGAGGAATCGTCGCCGGGAAACTTGGGTGCAGGATACAGCCGGTATTGGCTTATCCTGCTTCTGCACAAGTTCCAAGTGACGTTAATTACTATTCCCCCCAGACCCCCCCCCCCCCCCCCAGGTCCACGTGGATAGTGGGGGAATTACTGACAGCACCAAAGTTACTCACTGTGCAGCTATGGCCGTAATTTCTATTACTTCCTATGGTGGCGCCGGCTGCGCCCAAATCTCCTGCGCTGGAATAGCAGTGTTCGCCCCAAACTTTTTTTCCCTTAAAAACCAGAGCATCTGTCACATCACTCTCCTCCTATTCATGTGCCAATAACTTTGTTACTTATTACACTGAAATGATGTATACAGTTTTTTTTCTCTTTGGGTGGTACTTTCTGCTATGAATTATTTTATTTTATATGCATTTTAAAAGGAATGAGAAAAAATGAAAAAGTAATTTCTTCTCAGTTTGTGGCCATTATAATTTTAAAATAAAATGTGCTGCTGTGGATAGAACACATTTTATTTGCCCATTTGTCATGGTTATTACAACATTTAAATTGTGTTCCTAGTACAATATATGGCAATAATATTTTATCTGATTTTTTTTTCTGTTTAGTGACTTAATACTATATCACCAATTACAAGCCTTTATTTGCAAAATTAACAGTAATATACCCTCATGACATACATAGTAAAAAGTCCATACTTATAGTACCTATATTTAAAAAAAAAAAAAATTAAATGGTGTCTATTTGTACAAGTGTTTTATTTTGGTAACTATTGGGTAAGGGGTTAAAAAATAAATATGTAAAGTATGTACCGGTATTTCTATCCTATATGGTATCCAAGGGTCTCTGTGTCCGTGTGTGTCCCTGCTCATAACGAACTGCGCATGTGCGCAGACATACTGAGGGGGAGTGATGTGCAGCTTCCAGGGGCGGACGGGGCCAACGGGCGGGTACGTGACAAGTGCGCGCACGCGCAGTGACAGACCTAGAGCCCATTAGGCTTAGGTCAGCTAGTATATAATAAAGTATGGGGGTGCATTTGTACTTTTTGGCCACAGTTAGTACTTGGCAGTAGTGATGGGCTCACGCGTAGATAACTACTCTAATTCATGATTGTAATGAGGCTTAATTGCTTTAGGTGTAAATTACTACTGCACACTTCCTCCTTCAGCCGGAAGTGCGCAGTAGTGAGTCATGGAATGCGTCCCATTGGACGTATGCGAGAGTGTGATACGCATAGAAGCACCCAGACATCTGGGTTATTAACTTCCTGTCTCCAATGTACACACCTGAGGCAATTAAGCCTCATTAGAATCACAAATTCGAGTAGTTATCTACTCGTGAGCCCAGCACTACTCCACATAAGTTAGGGCCCGTTTCCACTATCGCGAATCTGCATGCGTTTCCTGCATGCAGATTCGCACAGCCAATACAAGTGGATGGGCCTGTTTCCACTTGTCAGTTTTCCTGAGCGTTTTTCTGTGCAGGATTTTTCTGCACGGCAGAGCCCTCAGAATTCGCCTGCGTGTGGAATGCATGCGAATCGCCGCTAATGTATTTAATAGGGAAATCGCCTGTGGCTTTGGTATGCGAATTTTCATGCGAATTCGCATGCGAATTCGCATGGAAACCAATGGAAAAGCACACCGGCACTGCCATGGTTAAATTCGCATACAGCGTCATCCATGCGAATTTTCATGCGAATTCGCACGAAAATTAGCATACAACCGCATGCGAAATTCGCATCCGCATGCGAATTTTTACCGTGGCGATTCGCAACGCACAAGTGGAAACGGGCCCTAAGCGTTTACTTTTGTTAATGACATACCGGCATCTTGGTGACAAGTTTGGAAACAAGCTGTTCCCATTTACCGATCACCGATTGGTGGGATTCTGACAAAAACATGCAGCAGCGGCACGGTGATCAGGCACAGCAAGGTAAACAAACAAGTACGTGTATTTATGCCCCTGGTGCTGAAGTGACGTTTCCTGGGGCATAGATACACGATACAGTAGTTGGGAAACGGTAAAGGTTCCTTTTACACACTGTCAGTTGCATTGCAATGGACAATATAATTGAATCGAAACCTGATGCAATTATAATTTTCTTTGGGGCTTTTACACTGGTAATTTTGTGGTGCCACAACAATGCATGTGTTACTGGGCACAGTGCAAACAAGTCTGTAGACTGTCACACTATACGGGTCGCATTTCAGGGACTTTACATCACCATTGCATTACAATCCTATAATTTACAGCACAAATACTTTGCACTTAAAAGTAAAGGAGCACAGGAAAATTGCTAACATTTAAAAAATACATTAGGAGAAAACAAAAGCATTTACAGGTAGTCCCCGACTTACGAACAACCTGCCAATATGAATGACATGGATTCTGTGTTGCTATGGGAAAAATTAAAAAAAAAAAAATCAAATCTGACTTGTAGATTGAAAAAAATCAATTTTAAAAAAATTCAAAAAAAAAAAGTCTTTTAAACTTGTGAGGGCACCGAGTGGAACACTGGAGGCACAGAGGAGGTACAGTGGGCAGAGACGGCACAATGTTCCAACTTTAGAAAAGATTCAGGTTAAGAACAAATCTACAGTCCCTATCTTGTTCGTTACCCGGGGACTACTTGTATACTGTGATCACGTAATAATGGCGCCTATTAAAAAGGGCACCTCATTCACATCAATGCAAAGGTTTTCTTTATTGGCGTCAGGTGTATAAAAAGGGTCCCGCATAGATATAATTATATGGTTTGTAAAATCCTTTGCAAAAATATAAAACTAACATATTGCTTACGATCTAACTTTTATTTCCATATCAAATTTAATCGATTACACCTATGTTACAAATTATCGTCTTTCAACAAACAAACTTACCTGCCCATATGAAGTGTTTATTTTTACATTTGACTCAATTACCTTTTTCTAATTCTGATAAAACCATAAAAACCTCATATGCAAATTTATTTTACGCAAACAAAATGGGTAATTAAAGCCATTGGGGGGGAACTTTAGGTTTAGATGGCACCACCACTTTGGGGTGGGTCTTATGCTGCATACACACTTGAGATAAAAGTCTTTGGAAAAAGCAAGATCACAGACCAATTTTACCCCATTCCATGTAGTATGAGAGCCATACCTACACAGTCTATTCTATGGAGCTGAACTCCCCATCAGATAAAATCTTTGCAAGATGCTGCACACAAAGATGCCCGTACACATTCAAAAGATCATTATCTGCAAAAGATCTCTTCCTGCAATAGATCCATTCCTGCAAAATGCATTCATAGTCTATGAGATCTGCAGATCCTCATACACACCTGGTTTAACAGACTTCATCTGCATATCTGGCAATCATCTGCAGATCTGAAAATCCATCCTGGTGGATCTGATCTGCAGATGATTTCCTGTTAAACAAGGTGTGTATGATGATCTGCAGATCTCATAGACTATGAATGCATTTTGCAGGAATGGATCTATTGCAGGAACAGATCTTTTGCAGATAATGATCTTTTGAATGTGTACGGGCATCTTTGTGTGCAGCATCTTGCAAAGATTTTATCTGATGGCGAGTGCAGCTCCATAGAATAGACTGTGAAGAGTATGGCTCTCATACTACATGGAATGGGGTAAAATTGGTCTGTGATTTTGCCTTTTCCAAAGACTTATCTCAAGTGTGTATGCAGCATAAGGGTTAGGCACCACCAGGGGAGGGTTCTGTGTGAGAGTAGGGAGCGGTTAGGTTATAGTAAAATATCAGTAAGGATTAAAGATCTTTTACTGTATGAATGAAGTAGTACAACATCGTTATATTAAACAATATTTTATCACTTTTACTGGCCCTCATTTTAGTAAACATAAAAATAGATGTTACAGTGGGGAATAGTAACCTCCTGCATAGACTGGAATGGGTGCGGTCCAATTGCAGAACTCCATCCAAAATGTATCACAATGGTTAGGAAATGCCATGGCCGACATCTTCAAACGATTGTACACCTGAGCTCAGAAGATCACAGCTGACAGGATGATATGAGATTGTGGAACAACTGTGAATATGCTACAGTGTTGGTGCTCAAATGCCAGATCCTGCATTTGGAAACACAAATTATGTCAAACGAAATGTGCAAGGCCACGTTCACAATGGGAAGTTGTGTTTCCTGTATAACAGGAACGCAACGAAAAGGTCTTACCGCACATTACTGCCGCGTTGCACACAATGAAGCATAGAGGAAATGAAAAATATGCATCACTGTACCTGTTAACGAATGTTTAGAGGTAATGTACTGCATGCAGTGAGTTACCATACTGCAACCAGTTATACCCTTAACACTGAACGTTGCATAGTTACATAGATATTATGGTTGAAAAAAGACATACATCCATCGAGTTCAACCAAAGAACAAAGTACAACACCAGCCTGCTCCCTCGCATATCCCTGTTCATCCAGAGGAAGGCGAAAAACCCTTAGAAGGCATGGTCCAAATAGCCCCAAAAGGGAAAAAAATTCCTTCCCGACTCCAGATGGCAATCAGATAAAATCCCTGGATCAACATAATTAGGCCTTACCTAGTAATTGCGCAAAAAAAGTGGGATCAGCGCATCACCAGGCCGCCTCTGAATGGCCTCAGCTCAGAGATGCGCTGAGCCCCCCCAGAAACTGCAAACGCACCTTGAACCCAAACAGAGGCTCTGCATATACACCAAAGGAAGACTATTAAGTGGGAGCAGCTGACCAGAAATAAATCAATCAAACATAGCAAAGAAATGAACAGCGCTACTTAAAAACAGATGAGTGCTTACCTGCAAAAAAGTGCACACCCCACTCATGGGATTCAAATACACAATGAGCATACACATGACCTTTCTACCACTTGGAGGACGTTAGTTTCACTAACAATTTGCAATTTGTTAGGTACTTGTCCCTCCCACTGTCGAAGAAGTCTTTCCTCCATGGGAGGGGACCTAACACTAACTAAATTCTACCTATGCATATGCATAGCCTGGGCGCGCTACCAGTAATGCTCATTGTGTATTTGAATCCCATGAGTGGGGTGTGCACTTTTTTGCAGGTAAGCACTCATCTGTTTTTAAGTAGCGCTGTTCATTTCTTTGCTATGTTTGATTGATTTATTTCTGGTCAGCTGCTCCCACTTAATAGTTTTCCTTTGGTGTATATGCAGAGCCTCTGTTTGGGTTCAAGGTGCGTTTGTGAAGGCCTAGGGACAAAAAGCTTATCCGCCAAGCTTTTATATTGCCCTTGATGTATTTATACATGTTAATTAGATCCCCTCTAAGGCGTCTTTTCTCTAGACTAAATAAACCCAGTTTATCTAACCTTTCTTGGTAAGTGAGACCTTCCATCTCACGTACCAATTTTGTAGCTCGTCTCTGCACCTGCTCTAAAACTGCAATAGCTTTCCTGTAATGTGGTGCCCAGAACTGAATTCCATATTCCAGATGTGGCCTTACTAGAGAGTTAAACAGGGGCAATATTATGCTAGCATCTCGAGTTTTTATTTCCCTTTTAATGCATCCCAAAATTGTTAGCTTTAGCTGCCTGCATTGAGTGCGATTATTTTAACTTGTCGATGAGTACTCCTAAGTCCTTCTCCAAGTTTGATGTCCCCAACTGTATCCCATTTATTTTGTATGGTGCTAGACCATTAATATGACCAAAATGCATGACTTTACATTTTCCAACATTGAATTTCATCTGCCATTTATGTACCCATATAGCCATCCTATCCAGATCATGTTGCAATGTGTCCCTATCTTCCTGAGTTGATGATTCTGCACAATTTTGTATCATCTGCAAAAATAGCAACATTGTTCACTACTGAATCTACTAGGTCAATAAATAAATTGAAGAGCACTGGACCCAGTACAGACCCCTGTGGGACCCCACTGCTAACAGTCTCCCATTTTGAGTACGATCCATTGACCACAACTCTGTTTTCTGTCCATTAGCCAGTTCCCTATCCATGCACACAGACTTCCCCAGTCCTTGCATCAACTTTTGCACCAGACTTTTGTGGGGAACAGTGTCGAAGGCCTTTGCAAAGTCCAAGTATATCACATCTACAGCATTCCCAATATCCACATTAGCATTCACTACCTCATAAAAGCTGAGCATGTTAGTCAAACAGGACCTGTCTTTAGTATACCCATGTTGATGCTGAGAAAAAAGATTATTTTCTACTATGAAGTCATGTATAGTATCTCTTAGTAACCCCTCAAAGTTTGCATACAACTGATGTTAAGCTTACAGGTCTATAATTTCCTGGATCTGATTTTTAAATAATGGGAAATTCCTAAATAATGGGAAACGTGGGCTGTATGCCAATCCATAGGTGGTGCACTACAGTGCAGTAAGCCACATTACAAAATGGCCATTACACCGCAATGCACCACTGTGAATGTGGCCTAAAGCTAAACATAGTCATGTTTAAGAGACAAAGGCCACCAAGTGTCTATGAAAAGGAGTGTTAAAAACTGGAATGCTGGTAAAAATGTAGATGAATAAGCCCCATGTTTATTCAACAGCATAGATTCATTTATTTTGTTCCTGCCTAGTAGAAGTTGGCATAAACACTGGAATCAGTCCTTGAGGACACAGGAATCAGTTTAAAAAAAAAAGCTGTGAAAAATTGTGCACCCCCATATAGACCTGAATGCAGTTACATAAGTGTTGCAAAGAAAAGGCCATGATAGTGCTTTGCTTTTGCCATCAGCAACTGTCCAAAACTAGAACTCTTCCAGGAAGTCACTTATGATGTATGGACTTGTGTGGGTTCCTCGTAGGCTGTGTTACACAAGTTAATTTGCACACACTTCCCAGCTGTAGCTGCTTTGTTACAGCCTGTTCATCTAAATCTTTAGAATTCCAATATTTTGCTGGTATTAAAATCTAATTGCAAAATAATTCATTTTTCAATTAGAGTTTAGGAGAAATATATAAACAGGACAGAGGATGCGATGAACCGGTGTTCTTAATTTATACGTAATCGGCTCATGCAATTGCAGCGGTGATCACTCCATATTTTATGAACAACGATGAAACAGATAAGTAAACTTGATCTGCGAGATGACAACTTTCTACCTATGGGAAAAAAATATTTTTATATAATTTTTTAATAAAATGTGCAGCCATACAGAGCATGCAAACACCAGCCAAGGAAAGTGGGGTAAGATGCAAATGGCTGGCAGCCTCATTACGCCGTTTTCATCATAATTTGGGCTCTGCCTCAACAGCACCCAAACTACTGACTGAGAACTCAAATTTCCAGGGCAGTTTTTGCCTGACTTGCTTGCAGGCCATATATGGAAAGCTTCTGACCCCAAGCTCTGGTTCACAAAAATATACTTCCCTATGGAGAGACGCCTCTGAGTTTGCAGCCAGGGAGAGACATCTGCCCAATAGCAGGTGAAAGCCTGCAAGAAGACCCCTAGTGGGCGTTTTAAGCAGGGAATCTCTCTCCTTCCATTACCCTCCGAAATAACGACAATTATCGCTAATTTCAGGGGGCCATAGTGGTGGGGCAGAGAGCAGTGGTGTGGTGACAAAACCATGTCATGAGGCAGAGGACATTCCCTCTGTGTCCCCCATCTACCCCCTCACACTGCCTCAGGTTCTCTTTAAAGTATAACAGAAGTGAGAGGGATTTGGAGTCTGCCATATTTATTTCCTTTTAACAATACCAGTTACCTGGAATCCTGCTGATCTTTCATGTATGATTAGTGTCTGAAACAAGCATGCAAAAAATGCAGTCAAACTTCAAGAGAACCCAAGGTGAGGATAGGAAGGCTGCCATATTTTTTTTACTTTTTAACCATACCAATTGCCTGGAAGTTCTGATCTTCCTGGCATCAATAATGTCTAAATCACTCACCTGACACAAGCATGTGAGTAATTCAGACTACAGCCAGAGCACTTCATCTGCATGCTTGTTCAGGAACTGTGGCTGAAAGTATTAGAGGCCTCTAGAGAATCAGCAGGACAGCCAGGCAATTTGCATTGTGTTGGCCTTGGGGCCCCGGCCAGTGAGAGAGGTCCGGGGCCCCTGGCCATCGTGTGAACCAATCGTGTGTTTTTAAACGTTTTCTTTCAGCTCTAGGACATGGCGGACAGGTGAGCGGTTAGGGAGGGACCTCTGTGGGAGGGATGCCTGCATGAGGCGGTCCTGCTAGCGACACAATCTTGCGATGGCATCCAACTGAAGCCCCCCACCTGAATGCTAATGGCTGCTGGATGTGGTATGGCAGGTAAAGGGTGTATGACAGTGCATCCTGATTGGCTGACGAGCACCTGCTGACCACTTTTAAATGTAGCTGGATGCATGTACTGCTGTGTTCTATTGCTTGTGTGTTGCATTTAGCATTCAGTATGGAGGCAGTGTTGGTGGGTTTTCTGGATGTAAGAGGTCCAGAGCCTGGGTGTGAGAGGTCCAGGCCCACCTGCACTCCCCTCCAGGTATCACGTGTTGGCCTTGGGGCCCCGGCCAGTGAGAGAGGTCCGGGGCCCCTGGCCATCGTGTGAAACAATCGTGTGTTTTTAATTTGCATTGTTTAACAGGAATTAGAGCAGCCTCCATATCCCAGTCACTTGTGTCTGGGAAGGTGGTTAGGGAGTTTTTTAAAACAAAAAAATACCACTGTCCAAAACAACAAGGACTGCATGCTGAAGAGGTGTCATTTTCATAGGTGTAATCAGTGAGGTGCAGGTGTGCACCCCTAAACAAAAACCATTTCTTCATATTAACCAACAGACTGGTGAAAAGTTTGCTTTCCTCCTGCTTATTCTGTTAGATGTTGCTTTTGTTCTTAAGTTGAATTTGTATGCAAGTTGGAAAAGATGATTTTTCCATTCACTTGTGCCCCTTTTGTCACCTTGTGCCTCTTCCGAGCATCCTGTGTCCCCCTATTGAGCTTCCTCTGAATCTTATGTCCTCCCTTTCCTGCCTCCTCTGCGTGTGACATCCTTGTTTGTAAATAGGAGTGATTTGTGTGCAACTTGGAGACAGTCAATTCCTCGGTCACAAGATGTGTTGAACAAAGAAATGACGTCATTTGAAAATGCCCACCCTCATAGTACAGGACACAGCAGGAGTGTGTAAGGCCCCCTTTTACACTTGCACTGATAATCTGTGTTACCTTACCATGCTTTGCCGCAGGGTAACGCAATGACAATGCAAGGCATTGGGGCCTAGCACACTTACGCCATCCCGCCAAAGTGCCCAACCCACCGCTGACCCGAAAAAAAGAAAGCAGCGCGTTATCGGCCACTTCACCAGTGACGCCAGAAGTAATGCAAGTCAATAGGCAATGCAAGACTTTTAAACATGTTGGTGTCAGCGGGGCACCACTCATGCGCAGAATGAGGAGAGTACAACGGGGGAAACCCAGGAATGCCAGTGACTTACTTCCTGACCAGCAGGGAGTACGTCAGGGAGAGGGGGAGGGACGGCATTATGCATATGACCCTGTTGGTGCACTCTGGCGCAGGGTCATATGATTGGCATTTTGTGCTTTGCGGTGCAATGGGGCGGGGCATTACACTGCAAATGCACAGGCCAGGTGTAAAACCGGCCTACATCAAAAGTCAATAGCCTATGATCAATAAACCAACAAATAAGCTAGCTGCTGGCTAAATGATCAGGGAATACCAAACCTATGATTTGCTTCCCACTGATTGCTTCCCCAGTGATCATCACTGAAATGCAAATAACTCAATTTATGCAAAAATTATGGTAATTGTATTCAGCTTGAAAACTGGACCAAAAACTTGCTACAACATCTGACAGGTCCATTTTCAAGAAGAATGCCAGTTATTCAGAATGCGTGATTCCTCTGCTGAGTGCTGAATGTACACTATGCAATGAATACACCAAGACACAGCGCTCCTAACATTAATATTTATTTAGATATGCTGTTTTTCAATAAATGTATACAACGTTTACACATGGAATGGACCAACTATTGCACCAAATTCACAAATACCGAATGGGCCCCCACAGCAGAAGATGAGCCGCCTGGAAGTGGGTGGGGCAGGAGGCCGGGTACAGAAAAGGAAGATAAATTAACAGGGGTGGGCAAGAAAGGTTTATTTATCACAGAGGGTAGAATCATACCAGTCACATGACCAGGGGTGATGCTGCAGTCCCCTCACTGCCCTCTACTGGGAAACCCTGGAACATTCCTGGTCAAGTACCTGCATAGAATGCTGCTGCCCATGACTGGCAGTTCTCTCCAATAATTACATCAGACAGCCCATCCCCCCCATGGCGTATCCCTAAATGGATTCCTAGTTCAGAGGAGGGCAGAATCAGTCCCACTGCACTGACGCTGCTACATTCAGCACATGCTATAGTCAGAAGCACTCACTGAGGTCAATATTAAGACTTCATACTTAAGGGACAATTGACGCGAGAGGGCTACGGAGGCTGCCATGTTTATTTCCTTTTAAGCAATACCAGTTCCCTTGCTGTCCTATTGATCCTCTGCCTCTAATACTTTTAGCCATAGACCCTGAACAAGCTGCAGCAGATCAGGTGTTTGACAATATTGTCAGATCCGAAAGATTAGCGGCATGCTTGTTTCTGGCGTTATTCAGACACTACTGCAGCCAAACAGATCAGCATGGCTGCCAGGCAACTGGTATTGCTTAAAAGGAAATAAATATGGCAGCCTCCATATTCTTCTCACTTCAGGAGTCTTCTAACGAAACCCAAGGGGGGTTGTGACCTAGAAAACATACTTGCCTAGGAAGAGGCAAGCCCTCCAGACCACTGCCCGGGACCATCGTGTAGTTTGCGTCCTCCAGTCTCACCATGCGCGATTATAGCTGTGCCTGCCCAGTAGCATGGAGTCTCGTGGACAAGCAGCTCCGACATACTGTGCAGGCACGGCTGTACTAGCGCAAGCGCTGTACAGCCGAGCTGCAAGCAGTAATGGTAGGAGCAAGGACACAGGAAACCGCTGAAGGATCCAGAGGCTTTCCTCTTAGCAGGCAAGCATTTTTAGGTCAAATTCCACCTTGTGTAAATTTAACAGCTTCAATCTGATTGGCTACTGTAAGCAACTGCGTTGTGTTTGTTCCAGAATTCCATGTACTGGGTTTTTGATAAACTGGTGCCATTACTGCTTTCCTCAGGTAGACCTACACTGCAATCATTGGCTGAGCCTTGCACAGGACCACAAGTGGTCACCCTGAAACTGGCAACATGTAGCCATCTATGGTCTACACGATGCAGCTTCATTCAGAAGCAGCAGGAGGCAGTAAACAGCAATGGGCTTCTGTCTTTAAATAGCATGAAACAGTTAACACAAGATGATTCACACACCACAATCTCTACGGACATGTGAGCCACGGTATTCAGTGCAATTGTGCAAGCTGAGCTTGTGGAGAATAATTTTCCTACGCAGCTGACTTCCTGCTATGCCTTTAAACACGAATGACATTTCAACCACAATTCTCTCAACATTAAATAGCTCAGGAAAAACATGCTGCTTTCTCACCTACATAGCAAAAACCAACACCTATTACGTTGGTCTGTAGAATGATTTGATCTTCTCTGCTGCTAACATTCAAACATTTTCCTTCAGGAGAATTCATGAAGAGGCATGGGATCAGTTTATCAAGAGTCCCAAGTCTCTGAATGGCTGGTTGCAATCATGTGTTGCTTTCGCTTCCTGCCTGAGAGGGGGGTGCGATTGTAACTGACCAATCAGATTCCTGCAAATTTGTCAATTGACAAGTCCATCATTAGTACCTTATTTGTGAGGTAACAGTTTGGACGTAACCAAGTTGCAGATGTATTACTTCTGACAGGAAGTAACTAGAGACATCGAAAAAGCTTTAAGAAACTTGCACTAAAACCATGTGCATAGCACTGCACAATAGGGAGAGCTCCAGTCACTGCATCACCACAGGAAAGCAAGCACAGAAGCACGAAGCAGCGCTGTACTTTCTCCTAATAGGATACAGACTTAGCATGCCTATGAAGGTGGGTTTACCTATGCTGGTGCATCGCTTGAGCAATAATAAGCAGCATTGTAGAATGCAACTGAATGCTTAAAGTGTACCTGAAGGAAAAAATACAAAGTTAGATACTTACCTTAGTAGAGGGAAGCCTCGGTTAGTCCTGATGCTTCTATCGTCCTCAACCCCACCCTACTCAGCACTGCGACCCTCCAAACAAATCAAGAGTTTGTTAGATTAGCTCTTGTGGCTGGGCTCCTATCCATGTACGAGTACAGCCACACTGTGTTTAAAGCATACCTTAGTGCTAAATATTTTTCAAAAAGGATGCCTAGTGAGTGGGGAGTTGTGCAGATGCTTATCGCACCTCCTGTGCACCGGCGTCTCCCTCCCTTCTCCAGTAATTATCCAAGTTCTTTTCTTCATGGCCAGTGTGGTCGGTGCTTTCCAACCCAGACATTCTACGCTGCGCATGCGCAGTATGTCTGCTTGGGCGTCTTGCGATCCAAGGACAGCCGCAGGGTAGTATATCTGGGTCAGAGGGCACTGACTGACAGGCAGGAAGTATAGAACTTGGATAATTACGGGAAAACTTCGGGAGACGCCGGTGCATGGATGCGGGAAGCATCTGCACACTGTCCTTTTTGAAAAAATATTTATCGCTAAGGTATACTTTAAGCCAGTCGTACCATCGCAGGAGTATGGGAGCTGGTCATGCACAGATTTATGCTCTGTGCTACTGCACCCGCACAGACAGCACTTGTGCAGCCGGCCACGCCCGTACATGAATGGGTGTGCAGCCTCAAATTAGAAGAGGGTCCCAGACAGTGGTGTCCAAGATAACATGGGAAGCCTCCGGATCATCCAGAGGACTCCCTCTATCTTGGTAAGAATTTAACTTTTTCTCTTCTCACAGGTTTACTTTAAAAAAAAAAGTATAAAGTATACAGCTAAAGGAGTGTTGCTATCCTTCCATATGGAAAGAACTTCAGAAAGGAAAAAAAAAAAAAAGGGAAGAAAATTAATGTTAAGTAACATTTTCCCATTTTACACACATTACCAGCACCTGGCACTCTGTAGGGAGACATTTTGTGAGTGCTTCCAAATAGCCAGCCATTTGCTAGAACGTGCAACACACTGGTTCACCCACAAAATGGCTGCCTTTGCTATAAATTAACAGGTACAATTCCTGAGACCTCTCCTGCCCTGCTCCTTTAGGGGGGTCCGTAGAAGACTGTAAACTGAGGGCAGTGGGGCGGCTGCAGTATGATGGAGGGAGAGGACAACGGAGGACTTCAGTGTTTAGCAGAGGAGTCTCGGGGGTAGAACTCAGCCAGGGTGTTTGCAGGGATTCTCTTCAGCATTTCCTTGGGGAAGATTCGAAGCAGTTGCCAGCCGATGTCCAGCGTCTCAAACACTGTGCGGTTATCATATGGACCTGAGAAAGCAAGGCAGCCATTAGAGGAGCACACTGAGAAAACCGTCTGCAACACCAATATAACCATATGGAAATAGTACAAGAGAAGCAATGCCCTACAGATAGGGAGGTAGCCCGAGTAACAACAAAGCTAGCCAGTCATTGTAAGACTGCACTAATGCAAGCCAGGATAGATAGATTTCAAAGACATTTTCTTATCTTAAAGGACATTGTAGATTAAAAAAAAGTAACAGGGAAGGCAATGAATCCCTTAGGGCTGAATAGTGTAATAGTTAAGGGCTCTGCCTCTGACACATGAGACCTGGGTTCAAATCTCAGCTCAAATCCTGTAAGCCAGCACCTATTTAGCAAGGAGTCCTTGTGCTAGACTCCCCAACACTGCTATTGCCTACTGAGCATGCCCTAGTGCAGTGATGGCTAACCTTGGCACTCCAGCTGTGACAAAACTACAAATCCCATCAGGTCTCTGGCTCCCCGAGTTATGCTTAGAGCTGTCAAGAGTATTGCAATGCCTCATGGGACTTGTAGTTCCACCACAGCTGGAGTGCCAAGGCTAGCCATCACTGCAGCTCTGGTACTTTGAATCCACCAGGAGAAAAGCAAAAGCTAAATGTTTGTCTTGTTCACAGTGCTCAGTTACGTGGCGGAATAGTCCTGTATGCCATCTCACTGTCCATACAATTCTTTGGGGCCGTTTGCAGTACTGAACTGTAACAGACCACATTGTTGTTCGCTGCATGCAGGCTTTGAATTGAAGTCTATGTCCAGCCTCCATTGCAGTTCATACATTTGCTTTATGCATACGTGACCATTGTGAATACAGCCTTCGAGACTTCCCAGTGATCTCTGTCTCCTAGCTCCACCACAAGCAGTGACTTTAAAGGGCAACTGAAGCAAGGGGTGATGGAGGCTGCCATATTTATTTCCTTTTAAGCAATACCAGTTGCCTGGCTATCCTGCTTATCCCTTTCCTGCTTGTACTTTTAGCCACAGACCCTGAACAAGCATGCAGCAGATCAGGTGTTTCTGACATTGTCAGATCTGAAAGATTAGCTGCATGCTTGTTTCTGGCATTATTCAGACACTACTGCATCCTAATAGAGCAGCAAGGCTGCCAGGTATTGCATAAAAGGAAATATATAAATTAGTATTTCTCACTTCAGTTGTCCTTTTAATGGATCTCCTCAACAGGCGTTTGGGAGTACTTGGATCTCCTAGTACTTCCAAGGACAAGTGGCTCTGTACTGCGCACAAACACACTCAGAATTGCTTGGCTGTCCTGCTGATCCTCTGCCTCTAATAACTATCCATACACCGGGCCAAGCTTGCAGATCAGGTGTCTGAGGTATGATTAGCTGCATGTTTCAGGTGTGATTTATTTCAGACACTACTGCAGCCAAAGATCAGCAGGACTGCCAGGCAACTGGTACTGTTCACATCACTCAGTTTAGGGGTACTCTAAATTACACCTCAGAAAAGCTTGCATATCAAAAAAAGTCAAGTCACCAGACAAGAGATTTAGAAATGAATGACTATTAGCATTAAAGTCAGGGAGCTAGCATCTTCCAGAACACAGCGAGAATACACGATCACATTAAAACCGTGATTATGGATGTAGATGAAAGCAGCCACTACATCATTGCGTAACACGCTCAGACTGCAATCTGCTGCCACCATGTGGTCACCTGTCGGAACATTAACCACCTACTCCATTAAAACGGCCTAGCATCAATCATGTGCTGTAACGGAGGATGTGTGGGGTTAATAGCGGGCCACGTCAGACCCCCCCTGGTGCCCTTGCTGCTCCCATCCATGTGTGCCAAAGCTGCTATTATCCTTTAACGAGCCACTCGTTACCTTGGCAACTGACTGCCGCCCACACGCATACACATCCCCCATGTGACAGTCCTTTGCAAGCTATTTAAAGGAGGGCTGAACAGCAGGATCTGCACTGATAGCGGGTGATGGCTCGGGACCACCCAGAGACACCCCGCTGCCAAACACTAACTCCTTCACTGCCGATTACAATGCCTTGTCACTGCATATATCCAGACAGAAGCATAGCAGGTCTACTATGAACAGATTTAACACATTCATGCAACAGAAGGTTATCCTACTCTCCCCATCTTGGTGAAAAACTAAAAGCCATCAGCATTGAATGCTGGGACATGTAGCTGTAAAAAAAACACATTGGAAAGTAGCAGGCTGCCCTTAGTGAGGAAAACTACAGAGTAGCTTCATAAAATACATAGAAGTAAGTGCAAGACAAATAGCAAGCCACACAGAGGATATTGCCTGGTCCCATTCCCAATACCAAAGAATAAAAACATGCATCACTCAGATCTAACAAACTAGTAAAAGCTTGACAAAATCAATTTGAGAGAGACCTCTTTGGCAGGTCTTCACAAACTCAATTTAACAAATGTATCTTAGGGCCCTTTTCCACTAGCAATCGCTAGCGTTCACGCTGAACGCTAGCGATTGCTGAATCGCAATTAGCGGCGATTCCCCGACGTTCGCGGCCGCGATTTTGCTATGCTATGCACTGCATAGCAAAATCGCGGCAAAAGTCGCTCCGCGGCGCGATCGCGATCAAGTAAAAAACGAATCGCGGTAGTGGAAATTACCTACCGCGATTCCTATGTTAAAAAGCAAACCGTAGCGATTGTAAAATCGCTAGCGGTTTGCGTTTTTGCGATTCAGCCAGCGCTGGTGGAAAAGGGCCCTTACAGTCCCACAAAGGAGCTCACAAATGTTTCCTTACCGGAGTAATCTTTGTTGGGGGGACAGAATTAGAAAAAGGTTTATAGCACAGTTTGTACCAAAAATTATTTTTGGTACAGACAAGCACATTAATACAAAAATGAGAAGACTGACAGGGAAGTATACAGGGGTGTGGCATAGACAGGCACCTACACAAGTGGGGAAACAAGAACAAGGGATGAGGGGGGGGGGGGGGGGGGGGGGGCTAGGTTGAGGAGCTGGACGGGGTAGAAGGAGTCTGTCTGGTGGTCCTGATAAGAGACCTGTAGCAGCAGCCTGAAGGTAGAAGATTGAGATATCGGTTACTGGGTGAGAGGGTTTTTTTCTATTCTGGCAGCCCTGGAACGCAATCTGGAGGAGTAGAGAAAGCGTGGCGGGAGGGGGGGTGCTGAATAATATATCCGCTGCCTTCATGACTGTTTATAACCATCACTCGCAGAGGTCCCCACATACCAAACTATGATGGGAAAGTATAGTATTGACTTGATGGTAGAGTAGAAGCACTTTAAACAGGTTCAGACAGACCAGCTAACCTATTAGTGTGTTTTTCGGAAGAGGGAAGAAATCCAGGTAATCACAAGAACACACAAACTGTCTTATACCTTAGATCTACCCAAGCATGGGAGCACTGCACTCTTCTAGAAAGAGCTATGGTGTAGTTCCTGGAATCAGTTAAAATTCTTCAGGCAGGGAACACTTGACTTTCAGTTTTCCGCTCGCGTTTTTCTGCATACTTTTTCTGCACACCAAGTGTGTTTCCATGCAGGAAAACGCGCGCGTTTTTTCACAGCAGCTGATGTAGTTGATAGAGAAGACTGCCAAAATGTGCAGAGTCATCATGCAGAATGTCAGTTTTTTTTCTGCGTGCGAACAGCACAGTAAGTGTGCACTAGCACATTGATCAACATGAGTTCTCAGTTTTTCTGTGCAGAAAACGCGTACGAAAACTTTCAAGTGTGTTCCCTGCCTCAAAGTTTGGGAGTCGCCACCACAAGTGCTCCTCCCCACCACAGTAACCACTCTGGCTTTTCACTTTACCCATCTATTCCTACTATTCTTCCCTGATGTAGATGTCATTTGACACTTCCGTATTAATTACCACTGATGCCTTCTGATCCTACAGCCATGTCTGGTTGATTTGGCCAATATCTGTCTGTCCACCTGGATCTGGAAGTTTCACATGATCTTAGCTTGGTTATACTAAATTCCCTCCTGTGAAACCTATACCAATATTAACCCTTTGCACTCAAAAATACATAGACAGCTGTAAGAAAAAACAAACACTAAAAATGACTAGACTAGTTTGCACACAAGAAAAAAAAAAGTGTTTTAATAATTAATCCAGTTCAGATAGAACAGAGACCAGTTCTAATATGGCAACAGTAGTGGTATTCATACACAGTACAATAAAAACATTTGATTTTCCAGTTTTCTTCGACCAAAACAATCAAATTGAATAAAAGTTGAAAAGAACCTTTTTTTTAATCAAGAAAAATGAATGATTATCCTGTTTTTACTATAAAAATCCGATCAGACATGTTGGAAAAAATCTTTCTATGCAATCTAATAGAATAATCAAACTAAATGATCTAATTAAAAAAATGAACAATTGTACCATGTATGGGCACCATAGGGCAGATTTATCAAAACCAGCACACACAAAAAAAAGCAGATACACAGATCAAGGGTTGTAATTGGTTGTTCTGAGCAGCTGCTCCACTTTTGCACCATATTTCCTGAAATTCCTCTTGCACTGGTTTGGATAAATCTGCTCCTTGTTCTCGCTTTAAAACGGGTCCTCACTCAACCCACTCTAGTTAGCACACCAGAAGATACTTCATGCATCTAGACTTGAATTGGGCCGGAACACTCAGAGGAAAAAACGAGTTGTCTTATTCTAAAGTGAAACAAAGGTGACCATTTAATCTTACTTGGGGCTTCCTCCAGCCTCTGTAATTCTTCTGGTCCCTCGCAGTTCAGCTCTGCTCCATTCAGCAGCTATCCCCTCTGAAAGCTGCATGCTTGGCCAGGGACCGCACGCCTCAATCATGTTCGGCATTTGCACAGATCATTAAAGTTGCGACTGCCATGCGCCAAGCGCTATGGGAGCGCGATCTTAGGAGGCACGCGGCCCTGGCTGTGCAGGCACAGTAGTCCGCATCTGGCTCAGTCTGCCAGCTTTCAGAAGGGCACGGCTGCAGGATAAAAAGGACTGCAAGGGACCGGAAGGACTACAGGGGGCCAGGAGAAGCCCCATGCATGTTTAAATGACCACCTTTGTTTCACTTTAGGTACACCTTTAGGAAAGACAACTAGCTTTTGTCTTTGCCTCTAGCATATTTTTCTGCAGCAAGTGTATTAACATCCATTTTGATGATTAGAGAATTCGATCGGCTTTTGTTTGGCACCTGTAATGCAATGCCACCTGGTGGCTAAATTGTGAATAGCAGAATAAATCACGTTGACTGCTACCAGACTTGCCACAAGTGCCTGTCACATCTCCTCACTAACCTTGGGCGATGAAGTTCTTCTCAAACTTCTGCAGGAATTCCAGGTACAGGAGGTCATCAGAAGTCAGAGCTTCTTCACCTACAACAGCCTTCATAGCCTGAACGTCCTTCCCAATAGCATAACAGGCGTACTGAGGAAACAAAGAAAAGTCACTCAACTTCCCAGAGCACAAAGTGCTTCTACAAAGGTTATTCCATAAAAGAGCTAAGGCAAAGACAACATTGTTTCTTTTCATGGCATTTTTGCAGATTTCTTGCAAACTAGAGGAAGGCACTTGTAAGCTCAAGATATTGACCATGTTTTAAAGGTTATGAACTAAGAGTATAAATGTTATAACTGGTCCCTGTCTGAAATATTAAAAGATAAAGCAGCAATCCTTGGTGCAGCAAAATATACTATTTGTCGCTTACATGTGCACCAAAACCTTGTGTTAACTCCAGGACAACAAAAGAGAAATTACTGTAGCAAGTGAGCATGTGTTTAAACCAGATGACTCATTACTAGAGAGGCAAGCAATGTTGAGACCCCTGTACACACTTTAGATTGGGCCAAAACAATAAAGGACAACCGTATTGGCTGAGGAAATTAAAAGTAAAAATGACAGAACCGGTCAAGACTGACTGTCTTGATACAGGACTGAGGAGGTTTAACCACTTAAAATGAACCAGAGGCGAAGCACCCTCTTGTATTTTACCATCAGTGGGAACATTAGAGAAAACACCTACCCTGCTTTGTGTTTCATCCTTCACTGCTCAGCCCTGATAAAATCCCCGACTGAGCATTCAGTCTGGCTTTGCTATAGTGACTCAGCTATAATTATTCCTGAGCAGAGCCAGAAGGGGGCAGACTTGGGCTTGAAAAAAGACAGAAGAGACTGCTATAATGATTCCTGAGCAAAGCCAGACAATGCTCAGTCGGGGATTTTATCAGGGCTGTAACAAGCAAGCTGAGCAGTGAAGAATGAAACACAAAGCAGGGTAGGCATTTTCTCTAATGTTCCCACTGATATACATGTTAAAATACATGAGGGTGCTTCGTCTCTGGTTCACCTTAAGCCCATCTGGGCAAGTATTTTTGTCCAGATAGGCGCAGCTAAAGGCAAACTGTACGAGCATTCTCGTCCAGTTTGCAAACAGCAGAACCTGCAGGGTGCGCAGGCTCCCGGCGGTTTTTCGTGTCAGCGATTGGGGAAGAGAAAGAAAGCTTCTCTGAACCAATCGCAATGCCTGTGATGAAAGGACATTACCTCGATCAGAGGCCGTGTCCATTCATAACTTTACTTCATAAAGCCTTAAATCACTTCCTTGTAACCTAAGGAGTGTATCGCCATCTGGCGAAAAGTGAAGTTGCCCTGCACAGATTTTGTATTAATAAAAAAAAAAAAACACACCAGTAAATCCTCATGATGCATCCTAAAAAAAAAGTCCATAAGCCAACTATTAATGGATTTTTTTTTTGTTTTTTGCTTTAAATTGTTTGCTTGGTAACTGGGGGAGGGGGCTTTGGAAGCTATTTAATTATAATAATTTTAGTAGATAAGGGTTTATAATTGTTGTGACAAAAAAATCCACATAGAAAAAAAAATACACCTTTGTTTCCAATTATATTATAGCCAAACATTGTACTAAGAACATAATTTAAATGTTGTGATAGCCGGGACTAATGGGCAAATAAAATGGGTGGGTTCTATTTAGAATAGCATTGCTTATTTTAACCCTCCTGGCGGTTTGGCAAAATCCGCCAGGGGGCAGCAAATACGTTTTTTTTTTAAAAAAATTTTCTCATGTAGCGAGACGAGGTCTCGCTACATGATAGCTCAGCGGCATCCCCCCAGCCCCTCCGATCGCCGCCGGCGATCGGAGATCCCGTTCAAAGAACGGGATCTCCTGGAGGGCTTCCCCCGTCGCCATGGCGACGGGGCGGGATGACGTCACCGACGTCGTGACGTCAAAGGGGACTCCGATCCACCCCACGGCGCTGCCTGGCACTAATTGGCCAGGCAGCGCACGGGGTCTGGGGGGGCGGCTGCGGCGGCGCGTATAGCGGCGGATCGGCGGCGATCGGGCACTGCACGCAGCTAGCAAAGTGCTAGCTGCGTGCAGCAAAAAAAAAAAATTATGCAAATCGGCCCAGCGGGGCCTGAGCGGTGCCTCCCGGCGGCATAGCCCGTGCTCAGCACGGGCTTACCGCCAGGGAGGTTAAAACTATAGGGGGTGGAATTGGAGAAAGTGTATTTTTTCTTTTTTTTGTGTGTGTATGTACCTTCAAAATGCATAGAACATTAACTACTGAAAACCAGTATCGCTCTCAAAAAGCTTAATTTGTGGCGAAAAAACAATTATAGATCATTTACGTGTGATGAGTAGTGATAAAGTTATTGGCAAATGAATGGGAGGAGCGCTGACAGGGGAAATTGCTTCCATCCTGAAGGTGAAAACACCTGCGGGCTGAAGTGGTGTAAGGACATATTCAAGCTCCTATAAAAAAAAAAAAAAAAAAAAAAAAAAAAAAAAAAAAAATCTTACACGGGGCTTCCACCAGCACCTTACAACTGTCCTGTGCCCTCACCACTGCTCCGCTCACCGCTGGTGGCCTGGAGTCCCCTCCGGTTGAAGGTGCCGACTGCGCGAGCAGCTCTCAGAGTCACGCTGACGTCATCTGAACTGTACTGCGCAGGTGCAGTAGTTCTGCGCAATACAGCCCGGATAATTTCAGTGCACCTCCCTGAGCTGACACGCTGAAGCGCAGGAAGATGCCGACATTGCGAGGTCGGCATGTGCACCAGCGGGGACCAGAAGCCACCAGAGCTGCGGCGAGGGCACAAAACGGCTGCAAGGGGCTGGGTGAAGCCCGAGGTAGATTTTTTTTTTTTAATTCCCTGGACCTTCCCTTTAACTTCCTTAGCGGTATGCCCGACACTGTTGGGCATACCGCTCTGTGACCCCATGAGTCCCTCAATAAAATTATTGTTCCAAATCAGTGTAAACCATTTAGCTAGCACTAGGCTAGCTAGCAAAGGTGTCGGGCACCCGCCACTTCCCCTGCGACCCCCCCCCCGTTTATACATTATCTCCCCTGGATCCAGCGATTGCGCAGCCTCCCTGCACAGCTCCGGTCTATGGGGATGATCGGGTTTGCGCATGACGTCGGCGACATGTGCGATCCTCCCCATAGTGAAGAGCGGAGCTGTCTGGGGAGGCTGCGCCGATCGCTGGATCCAGGCTGGGTAATGTATAAACGGAAGAGCTGCGGGGATCGGGGGGTGCACAAAACCTTTACTAGCTAGCCTAGTGCTAGCTAAATGGTTTACACTGATTTGGAACAATAATTGTATTAATTTTGCAAAAAGTAACAAAACCTGAGCGGCGTAATGCTCAGGAGGTTAAGGGTTAAAAATACTTACCAGATGAGCTGAACTTTATCCAAACAGGTGATTGCTCCACCCCCTAGGAAATGCAGCCACTGATTTTTTTTTCAAACCTCTTCAGTGTTGCCATGGTCTTCCCTAACTCGACAGCCGTGGCCTAATTGGTGGATGCTGAGATGGAGCGGGCCATGGCAACGCAGGCTTGTGAAGAACTGTGGAAGACTTTGGAAACATGCCGATACTAAGTTCCAGTCAGTGGGGAGGAAAGAGGACGTGCAGATTATGTTGGATCAGGTAAGTATTTAACACTAGACCGTAAAGCCGTCCTACTGAAACTCAGTGTTTCGGTCTCTTTTAGCCCCCTATACTTTCCTAGTGGTTTTGGGTCGCCATGAGCTATCTGGATTTTCTGTATCACTGGTCCAAGGCCCAATATTGATATGGCTCTGTAAAATGTATAGGCTATAGGCTTGCTATACACCAGTAGAGATGGTCAAGGAAAATCCAAATAGAACTTATGTGCATCTTTTTGACCATCTGTATATACCAGTGGTTCTGGATGTGAGCCTGGCTTCAGGATAACAAAGTGTATAAAGAGATCATTTGCATCGTTAGTGGCGATACATTATGGGAAACCACAATTGTTCACTTAAAGCTGAATTATCGCTAATACCTTCTTTTTTAAGAATGCAAATTACAGCATATCATGACAGGCTGCCTTTTTCTTCTGTAAGTGCCAATGTAGCTTGAAGGAGTCATCAGACAACGTAAAGGAAAGCCAATTTACTTACCTGGGGCTTTCTCCAGCCCCTTGCATCTGCCTGTCCCACGCTGACAGCTTCGTTCGCAGCCACCGGCCCAGGGTCCCCGTGCGGTGCAGAGGACGACCGCGAGGTTGTCCTTACTGCGCCTGTGTGAAGCGCTGCTGTCAAAGCCCACGTTGTCCGTGGCATACGGCGCAGGCAGAACTGACTACATGAGAGAAATATGGAGGCTGCCACATCCACACTTGGAAATCGCAATGTTGCATTGCTATTTACCACGATTTTTCAGCGAATGCATTTCTAATTTCGGTGAATGAGAATTGTGACCATCGGCGAGAAAATGCAGTAGAAATCGCAAACGTGCCATAATCACTGCAGTGTGAGTAATCCCATAAAATTGCTTGTGCTGCAGCTCTTTGCTGGTCACTGCTGATCAGCAAACCGTGAAACATGGGCTGATGGGGCCCTACTGTGAATGAGGCCTAAGGGGCTAAAAGACACAAAAAGCCCACCTAATAAAAGCAACACCGAGCATATTTTAGATCCCTATACTTTCCTAGTGGTTCTGGGTCACCAGTAGCTGTCTGGGTATTTCTGCGTACTGGTCCAAGCCCTATGCCATAGAGCCATATCAATCTCTGCCATGCACGGATGAGGACCATAAAAAGTCCAAAACAGGCTGTCTGCATGTTGGGTTGATGTGGTTCTGTAAAATGTATACCGGCAAGCTACAGGCCTGCTATACACTAGCAGTTCCGGATGTGAGCCTGGCTTCAAGGACAGAGGTAATTTGCATATTTGGGAGTGATGCATCATGGAAAATCTCAGTTACTCACTTAAAGAGAACCAGAGACGAAGCACCCTCATGTATTTTATTACATTTATCAGTGGGAACATGACAGTAAACACCTACCCTGCTTTTAGTTTCATTCTTATCTGCTTAGTCTATTATAAGATGTGATAAGAATCCCCGACTGGCTCAGTCTAGGTTTGAATCATTATAGCCGAGTCACTCTTCTGTGGAGTCTTTTCAAGCCCAAGCCTGCCACCTCCTGGCTCAGATTTCCTGCTTTGCATACTGAGAGCTGTGATGACATGGGAGGGGCTGCTGCTGCTGAGAGAGAAGCTCTGAAACAAACACGTGTGGCAATATGATCTGTGTGCACTCTGTCTGCATAGATAATGATGATGACTGCAGTTTCATTCCTATGAGAGACACTTCCTACAGCCAGCTGCACATCATACCAAAATGAAAGCACACAGATGAAAGGCTGCAGATGCCTCTCTCATATAGCCTAAATAGCAGCCTAGTCTCATATAGCCTAGACAGCACACCCAGAACAACTCATAACCCGGAAGCAGAAGGGATATGAGCCGGCGGCCATATTTGATTTTTCCTGGAGCAATAATGGATAAAAAAACACTAAAAAAGGCACACCAGAGCGTCGAAATTATCAGGTAGAGCATTAAAATTATACTCAGCGTTGACCTGTACATAATACGCCCCTCTCCCCACCCTGCCCCTTTAAATCTTTGAAAGAATACGCAAATTAAGCAGTTAGGCACTTTAAAGGTCAACTGAATCAAAGAGCTATATGGTGGCTGCCATATATATTTCTTTTTAAACTACCACCTGGCATCCCTGCTGGTCTATTTGGCTGCAGTGGTGCCTGAACACCACCAGAACCACGCATGCAGTAAAGCTAATCTCGTCAAATCTGACAATGTTAGAAACACCTGATCTGCTGCATGCTTGTTCAGGGGCTATGGCTAAAAGTATTAGAGGCAGAGGATCGGCAGGACAGCCAGTCAACAGGTATTTCTTAAAAAAGAAATAAATATGGCAGCCTCCAAAACCCTCACTTCAGTTGTCCTTTAAAAGCAGAAAGATCATTAGTAAATGGGCTAATTTTCAGGATGCCAACTCCATTCCCTTCTAGAGCAGCGTCTCCCCCACTGTTTGGCATTATTGACCAGAGTGTAAAGCAGAAATGAACTTTAGAAGTGGATTAATTTTAGGAAGTCAATGCTCGGTGTTATTTGCCTTCTTAAAACAGAAGGAAACTTGCAATAATTCAGCTATAAGTGAACATTTGTGGTTACCCACAATGCAATACTACTGAATATGCACATTGTCTTAGGCCTGGTGCACACCAAAAACCGCTAGCAGATCCGCAAAATGATAGCAGATTTTGAAACTTATTTTTCTGTAGCGTTTCAGCTAGCATTTTGCGGTTTTGTGAAGCGTTTTTGGTGTAGTAGATTTCTGATATTGTTACAGTAAAGCTGTTACTGAACAGCTTCTGTAACAAAAACACCTGCAAAACCGCTCTGAACTGCAGTTTTTCAGAGCGGTTCGCGTTTTTCCTATACTTTACATTGGAGGCAGAAACGCCTCCGTAATCCAAAAACTGCAGCAGCCCGGGAGTATGAGTTTCTGCAAAACGCCTCCCGCTCTGGTGTGCACCAGCCCATTGAAATACATTACTCTAGCGTTTCAACATCCGCAAACTGATCTGAAAACGCTGCCGAACCGCTCTGGTGTACACTAGGCCTTAAAGAGAACCCAAAGTGGGTTCTAACAATTCTATTAGCGCACAGAGGTTGGGTTTGCAAATAATGCCCAGCTTCTGTTGATATACTGTTCCCCCCCCCCCCCAGGCCCCCCCTGCGCTCTGCTGTCCCTCATAAATCACAGTCGTGCTAGCGACATCACTTGTCTATATATTTTATTTAAAGTTTAGATAGATCGTTTACACTGTCAATCTAGCTGCAAACAGCTTCAACAGTTTATTATTTATTCCTGTTATACAATGAGAGCAGCCATGTTCTGTTTGCCACATTACACACAGGCAAGCTGCTGTGCATCTACTCCCCTCAGCCTGTGAAAACTTCACTCCTCTCCTCCTCTTTCTTCCCCTCTGCCTCTGAAATCTCTGGCTAGTAACCTCCTCCCCAGACTAAGCTCCCATAAGCCTTTGCTACTAAGGCTCAGAGTGCCAAGGCTCTCTGGAGAAGCTGTGGGTGAGGCTTGTTTCGTTATAGGGAATTAGAGTATTAAAACAAAAAAAAAGTATTTGGCTATAGGAATGCCCTATAAACTATATGAAAGGAACACAATTATACAATGAGTAAAAGTTTATCTCAGATCCACTTTAAAGGCAAAAACTCTACTTTGCAGAGTGTTCTCAGTACCGGGGCTTCCAGGTTCCTACAGGCCTGCTATAAAGATCCCACTGGCTATGCTTCTCCTTGCACATAACTGGCTACCCGGTTACACCACTCATTGAGTGCTAGCTATGGTGTACAATGCAGAAACAAGGAATACTAAAGACTACATCAGTACAAATAGGACTCACCAGCTGGTTAGAGACATCCGAGTGATCCTTCCTGGTCATGCCTTCACCAATAGCAGACTTCATAAGACGGGAGAGAGAGGGCAGCACATTGATGGGTGGGTAAATCTGAGACAGACAGCAGTGTTAGAATCGGCTCGATAAACGTAGAGCATATAGGTGATCATATCTAACCACCTCTTACCTGTCTGTTGTGTAGCTGTCGTTCTACATAGATCTGTCCTTCTGTGATGTATCCAGTCAAGTCAGGGATTGGATGAGTAATATCTACAAGAAACAGCCAAACCCATCAGACAGAGCTACAGTACCTGCTGTATACAGATTACAGATACACCACTATGGTATTCTTATGAAGAGGTATCCAAACACTAACCATCGTTAGGCATGGTAAGGATAGGAATCTGTGTGATGGATCCATTTCTGCCCTCCACACGTCCGGCTCGCTCATAGATTGTGGCCAAGTCAGTGTACATGTAACCTGGGAAACCTCTTCTACCAGGGACCTCTTCTCGCGCTGCTGACACCTAGTGGATGAAACAAGAATTACAATTAATATACCATTTCCATGGGATTTATTCATATGGGGTTTCAGCAAATTACTGTCACTCATTGTAGAAAAGCCCAGACATTAAAATGTCCAAAACCCAAAAAAAACAAAAACAACAAAGCCACTAAGTCCTTGCCGAAAACTGAGTTATCTGGCATGTTTGTTACTGTGTTTGCATTTTTGGATTTGTGTTTTTGTATAAGATTTAATAAGTATTAAAGAAAAAAAAATTACGAGATTTTTACAAAAACTTACCTTTTCGGCTCCCTAGGAAAGGATTGTATGCAAATTCACACACAATTCACTTATAGTATGTAGGGGGAAAGGAAATGGCTGAGCAATATTAAAAAGCACATACAATCACATTGCTAATCGAACACCAATTTGTGCGTTTCCTAGACTTACATTACAGGTGATTTTGCACGTTTGTCGCAGTAGGTCTCCAAATAGGACACATCCTTATCCCTAACCTCTTCCTAGTTAGTTGGGTTTAACCGGTTCAGCACCGCAGTCCGAAAGTCTCATGCATCCGAGCAACGTTCACCTCCCATTCGCCTATAACTTTATTGCTACTTATCACAATGAATTGATCTATATCTTGTTTTTTCCGCCACTAATTAGGCTTTCTTTGGGTAGTACATTTTGCTAAAA
This sequence comes from Hyperolius riggenbachi, assembly GCF_040937935.1. NCBI lineage: Eukaryota > Metazoa > Chordata > Amphibia > Anura > Hyperoliidae > Hyperolius > Hyperolius riggenbachi. The sequence goes on from NC_090648.1 coordinate 101,594,467, forward strand.
AAAAAATTCTAAATCTATTTTAACAGGAAGATTAAGAAAGAAATGAAAAAAAATTCATTATTTCTCAGTTTTTGGCCATTATAGTTTGAAATTAATACACGCTACCGTAATTAAAACTCATGTATTTTATTTGCCCATCTGTCCCGGTTATTACACCGTTTAAACGATGTCCCTATCACAATTTATGGTGCCGATATTTAATTTAGAAATAAAGGTGCATTTTTTCAATTTGCGTCCATCACTATTTATAAGCTTATAATTTTAATTATTATAATAACACTCTTGACATGCATATTTAAAAAGTTCAGACCCTTGGGTAACTATTTATGTGGTTTTTGTTTTTTATTGTATTTTTTTTTAATTTTTTTTTTTTTAATAAAAAGTGTATGTGTAATTTTTGGTGTGGGAGGGAAATTGCTAATTTTAAATGTAAGATAATGTAATTGTTTAAAGGACTTCGGAGGCCAAAATTAATAAAATCACACTATACCTTTTTTTTTGCAGAATCCACGGAGGACGTCCTGCCCGTCCTCCGCTCCGTTCCGCCATCAATGCAGGTCTTTTCGTTCCCCTAGGGCTCGGCCCGACCCCACCGAACGGGTTGCATCGATGCCACCTCTAACATGGCCGCCGCCTTGCTCCGCGGCTGCGCAGTACGCTTTGTCGCTAGCGCGACTGCGCAGCCTATTGCCCGCCTCCCGACGCGTACTAGGTCCCGGCATGCTCCCCAAGCGTACGTCAGCGACAAAGCGTACTGCGCAGCCGCGGAGCAAGGCGGCGGCCATGTTAGAGGTGGCATCGATGCGACCCGTTCGGTGGGGTCGGGCCGAGCCCTAGGGGAACGAAAAGACCTGCATTGATGGTGGACCGGAGCGGAGGACGGGCAGGACGTCCTCCGTGGATTCTGCAAAAAAAAAAAAAAGGTAGTGTGATTTTATTAATTTTGGCCTCTGAAGTCCTTTAATTAAAACTGTGTGGGTGCAGTTTACTATTTGGCCACAAGATGGCCACAGTCAAAAAAGCCCTGGATGCGAACAATGTCGCATCCAGGAACTAAAAAGAAGAGAAGAAGTTTCCTGGGGGCAGAAATACCACGCTCTCTGGATAGAAAGCGGCTGTATTTCTGCGGGGAAGTTAGATCGGTGAATGGGAATTATATTCCCATTCATTGATCGGGGGGCTAGCGGCGGGAGCGCGCCCGATCGCTCGCACCATGCGGGCGGAGCAGCAGTGCCTATCTGGATGAGGAAGCTCGTCCAGATAGGCCGAACTCAGTATATACAATTGTGCTCCTAAACTTTTAGATAGGTAGATCATTTTGACTTGCTAATTTTTTTTAAAGTAGCTGACAAGCCGAAAAAGTTTGGGCATCTCTGCTCTAAACAGTGTCTGACGTCCTTGCATATTGCACACACTGTTCAGTCCATTGTATTGTACTATTATTGCACAGTCTCTAAAGCCATAATGAATAATCAGTAGGGTAATCCCTGCAGCTTTAAAGAATGAAATGTGAGATACCCATCATACCTGAGGGACCAATTAACAGAAAACTTCACAACTTGTCCTAGTAACGTCTATACAGCTTTGTGTTCCCTGTAACAGCAAGAACACAATGTAACAGAAAAGTGGTGCTGCTCATTTTCCGCGCGTTGCATTGCTTACAATGAAGCATACCATCAATGAAGAGTATGTTTCACTGTCACCTTGAGTATTTTGTGGTAACGCACTGCAAGATGCCGCACAACGTTCCACTACAACATACCCGCCGCACTGTATAAATTAGATAATTGCAGTGTCGCAAGCCACGTTAAAGCAGCCATTATGCTCCAATGCACCACTGTGAACATAGCCTTATGGTTTCCTTCAAAAGCAGACCACTCCCCCCCCCCCCCCCCATTACACATGCCCCCAAACCAACAAAAAAGTCCTGTTGCTAGATAGCTGTGCAACCCTTTGTTCAAACAAAACCCTTCTTTGCTGACTCACATGGAATGATTTGTCTATAGGCATCTAAATCAATAGAAGCATGCATAAATGTGTGCAGGAGATATTCATTAACATTGAATCAAAAACGTTATCAGGATTAGAACATTTTTATCAGAATCTCCTG